>NC_052358.1:6230639-6320809 GCF_009727055.1 Benincasa hispida
AATTATTTTTGGATTAATTTGAAGTGTTCAAATTAATTGAGGGAATTAATTATATATGATATAATTAATTAAATTAACTATATATGTGATATAATTAATATAATTTATTTGATACATTATAATATAAGGTAATATAAGAGGAATTTGAATATGATTCAAATACTAATTATATGAATAAGATTCATGTAATTAAATGGAATAAATTAGTTGAAAGGAATTAAATACTTAGATATGATTCAAATATTAATTATATGAATGAGAATTATATAGTTGAATTTAATATAAATTTGATTTAAATTAAATATCATGTATTATTGAGAGAAATTAAAATTATAGGTTATGTTGTATTTGATGCAATATAAAACTACAGGCTATATATTATATTTGATATAACATATAGTGTGTATATATATAAGAAAATAGATATTATATCTATATATATTATTAATTTAATTTATTTTAATTAAAGGGAGGGAGTTACAACTCCCTCTCCCCTAATCTCTCATCCAGTTCGTGATGTGGGGAAGATGAATGACTCTCATTCATCTTCCTCCATGAAACACTGCGAGAATAGTTCTCTCTGGAAAACACTCACAGAGAAGAAAAAATCCCTCTCTTTCTCTTCATCTCCTTCCCCTTTTCTAAAAACCCTAAGGCAGAGCCCACAACTCCTACTCGATTCTCAACCTTAAGGAGAACACAAGAGGCTCCATTTGGTGGTGTCACTTTTGGAAGACCGAATCAAGATTTGTTCATGGGAGATCTTGAAGAAGGTGTTCTTCAAAGGTAATGTTTTATCTCTCCTTTTTCTTTAGAAATTACCATGTTGTAAGTTAATTTAGAATGCATAATCCTTCTCTTTATGTTCTGTAATTCTAAATTTTCTGGGAAAAAAACGAAGATTGGGACGATCCTCACATTCCACTATGTGAACTTTCAATGGTTTTCCCTTCAACTAGTCCTCGAGAAAAAGAAAACACACAAACGCAAAATAAACAACAAAAAGTTTACATTTCAATTTAACTCGAGCCTCAGTGCAAAATTATGCTTCAAAACTTAAAAACATGAAACTTACAATTCAATGAGCAATTTAAAACATTTTCTATTCTTCTTCATGTGTGTGTGTGCTTAGCCAATCCTATCTAAGTCTTTACTAGCCTGGGAAGGTTTTATTCAGGCCAACTCATCTTTTCTCTAATCTGGCTCTAAGGATCAAGCATTAAGCTTCCTAGAATCAAGGTGGCAATGTAGAACTTAAGGGAACCAAATTTTTATTCTAATTTTTTTCTTCTTTTTTTTCTACCTTTTTCTTCCTTTACACAAAAGATGAAGCGTTATCCAAACTACACTACCTTCGTTTTGGCTTGCCCACATGGGTTACGTGAAAGAAATCAAACTACGAACAATATATTCTTTAAAGGTGTCACAGCTTATTCATTCCTCAAGGGCACTTTAGCTTAGAGGGAAACTACGGGTGTCAAATGACATAGTCAACCCAGGTTAATCATACCCCTAAGAAATAGGAGTATTCCCCTTCAAAAATATCATACAAACTTACTTTACTCTACAACATGCTTGCCTTTTATTCAATGTACGACAGGCTTTTACTTTACACAATAAGAGTTTGGCAAAAACCTAAGCATGCATTACTAAGTTGAGTTTCAGTTACTTAACAACTATCACCCGAACCTTTCAAGGTGACAACAAACATATAAACCTAATAACTCAATCCTAAGCACTCAAAACCACAAATAAGACAACTATATGCTCAAAATATGCAAGGAAATTAAGAAAAAATTTAAATTTGGCCCAAACCCATGCATGCATTTTTTGAATCCTAAACAAAGAGAATAAAGTGTCACCTAAAACCTATCACAGAAAGTCGTTATCACAATACATGCATCACAAAAATCATATCAACAACTCAACCACAAAGTTCGAGCTCAAGTGCTTAAGGACTTGCCAGACATGCATATATAAACACCATCCCCAACATAAAACGATACATTGCCCCCAATGTATTTCCCTCAACCTAAAACGATACATTATCCCCAATGTATCTCTAATCTATGCCCAATGAAAATAAAGACAAGGGAAAAAGAAAATCTCTCCGTAAGCCTTTTCGTGCACGGTCTTTGAGGTGTGGTAGCAGGGCTTTCCACTCAAAAAATGCTTTTCTCTTTTAGGGGGTCCCTACAAAATAAAAAAAAGAAGCTAATCTAGTAAGAAACTAAAGAAAAAGCAGTAAAATTGTTCACCTGACTCCCTCTAGAAAGGGCAAATTTTTAACACCGATTACTCAACGTGACTCGTCCTCTTTTCAAGGTACGAAGAAATTCTCATATTTCTTCAGGCCCTTCTTACTTGAGTTGATGTAGCACTCAACACTCTGAAGAAACTCCATCTTTTGAAGGGTGCCAAACAGGTTGAATTTGGGTTTTTTGATATATATGAAAAAGGAAAAAAGAAAGACTCAAAAGACTCAAAGGACTCAAATAAGTCCAAAGTAGAAAAAGACTTGACAGATTCCTAAGAATAGAAAAAAGAAAACTCAAAGATATACAAAATACAAGATGAAAGAACAGGGCGGGGTTTCGACCTCTAACTCTATCACCTGAGATTCGTCAGGTTCAGGTTCAAATTCTTCTGCTACCTCGACGACTAGGGCTAACCATGGTGAAAGGTCCATGTCATCGTCCTCATCATCAAAGTGAAATACCTCATGGGAAAACGCCTCGGTTTCCTGAATATGATGCAGCTGTAGCAGGAACTTGTCCAATCTTCTAATTGAATCAGAAATTTGAGTGAGTTGGTCACTCAAATGTTGTAACTCAGCTCTAACCTCCATCTCGAACTGAAGGCCCTCCTGCTGTACAAAAAAAAATTTGCTGAATAGACAATTGGTGGTTAAGCAATTCTCTAACTATACCTTCTAAATACATACCTTGGTCGACCTCCTGAGTAAACCCTAATGGTTGGGGATGGCAAGATGGTAGTAGTACAATGGTTGCACGTAGGAATTACCATGGTCACAGGAGTGAGCAGTAAATCCAAGATGGGTGCAAGGCCCAGCTCCCAATGACTAGGGTAACTCCTGAAGGTAGAACTATTTGGCATCAAGCTACTTTGTAGCTTCCCTTCAACCAACAACCGAATAGATAAGATTAGATCACTAAGCATTTTTCTGAACACAGAAATCCACTTGGTCTCTTGCTCTCTCTCCTTGCACGCAACGCAAAATACATACTAAGCGTTCCATTCTCCATGGCAAACCTGACACAAGAAAAAAAAAACAAATTAAAAGAGAATGCTCTAACTAGAAACTTAACTAAACAAAACATAAATGGATCCCCGACAACGGTGCCATTTTGATAGGGCCTTTTCTGGTGCTAAGGGCCACAAAACAAAAGAAAATTTATATTACCAAACTACTCCTATCACTACAAAGGTGTAGCAATAGTGATAAGTCTGAGTCGATCCACAGGGAAGCGCGATTTGTTTATTAAGTCAATTTTTTAACTAACGCAGTAATGGAAATTTTGATGTGGATGAGAATAAATGTGCAAATGTGTCAAGGATTGGATATTCTAGCTCTTGGGAGTAAATGAATTCCTATGTAATTTCCCATCATTAGATTGTTTTTATTAACTCATATTGATTATGCTTAACACAATACTTGTTTGATTAACTGTAACTAGCATCTACAAGGGCGGACAACTAATTAAGACTAAATCATACAAGTGACCTAAATTAAATTAAAACTTCTAATGAAGCTTTATTTAACTGAGTGCAATCAATTCAACCAAATTTGATAATGATCGAGAAGAAACCAGTTAACACTTGCATTAAGTTCTAGGTTTCTATTGTGAAGTTAATTAATTGGATAGCCAACTTGATTAACTTAGTTTCCTTGAATTAAATTGAATCAAACAATTTAGGATCAAAGACTAGACTTAAAAACTCTAGCATGCAAGAGTCAATTTTTGCTAATCGATGACTTAGGCTAGACAAAGAGAAATACATCCTGCAAACCTAAAATTCTTTAGCAATCGAAATACGTTCAAAGGAACAATCATCAATCAACCCCATAAACATACATCGAAGAATTTAAACACATTCAAGGATGCATAAAATCGATATGAAATTAATACAAACAATCCTCAAAGTTGTTACATAAGTTTACATCCCAAGATCAAGAACTAAGAAACTCACCTCGATGACTTCATAGACAAAGAAGAAGAGATGAATTGATCTATCCATGGAATACAACCTAAAAAAAAATAAAATATAACCTAAAACAAAAATGCAAGAACATTGAAAATAAAGTTGGCTGACGGCCTCCCTTTTTCTCCATCATTTTGCACACTCAAAATCCTAAATAGAATCGTACATTTATAGAAAAATTTGGGATAGGGTTGCGGCACTTCGGCAGAGTTTAGTTATGCTCTAACCTTCTTCCATTGAGCGCCCCGCCCAGCGCCGCTGCCCCCTGCGATTGATCGTCCATGCACGCACTTTGCATTTCTCTGCCAAAGTTCGTAGCACCACGGGCTCTCGTCAATGCGTGCTACTACCCTCCACGTCACGCTTAGCGCCTAGCTAGTGCAGCGACGCTCCTCCTAAGGGTAGTTTTATCATTTTTTTTTCTTTTTTGTCATTTCTTGCTCTATTTTGGCCCGAAAAGCATCTAAACAACCTCAATGGTCTCCTCTGCTCTTTTACCTGCTAAAAACTCTAAATAAAGCATTAAATACCTAGGAACTAACAGAATTTAGGCAAGAATAAATAGCTCCTTTGGAGAGCTATCAATGACATTACTTAGGTAAATATAAAGGGTTATATTTGTTAATGTTTTATGTATGCTTGGTTGATTTTCATAAATTGTTTAATATAAGTGTTATATTAATAAAGGTGCAAATCAATTTGCATTGAGCATGATACATTCAGAGTTTAATATAATTGTTATATTAAAGTCATGAAATGCATGTAATATGGTTTTCTTGTTAATTAGAATTTGATTGTTAATCAATTAAACCATCGAAAGCATGATTATAGGGCTAATAATTATTTTTTTAATAGTTATAAAATTAATATTTAGTAACTATTAGCTAATAATAAAGAGTTCCATGCAAACTTAGGATTTTAGGGAATTGGAATTAATTTTAAAATGTTTAAAATTAATTTAAACCTTAGATCACATTAATTCTAATAAGATTAGAATTAAGTCCTAATTTTTAATAGATTAAAATATGACCAATAGAACAAACAGGATTTTAGGTTATAAAGGAACTCAGTTCTGTCTAGTTTGGGGGTACTTAAGATGATGGTTTACGGAACACCTCCTATTTAGGAACAGATTTAGAATTTGAGTTGAATTAAATTTAGTCCTGTTAGCATGCAATGTCACTAGGTTAATTAAATGGTTTAATTCACCTAGAACATTAGACTAAAGACCTTATTATAAGAGTTTTAATAGGCATAGACTTAGATAGATTCATTAATCAGAATTTAACTAAGTGTTATAAAACCCTAAAATAGTAGAATACTTTAGAGGGAGAAAATGGTACATGAGATATATCAATTTTTAGCTCTCATGTCCCTAAGAGTTCACACTGTAAGATCCATGTTCAACTTTTTGTCGCCCTGGACGTGGCCTCCCTTCGGAAAGTGTTTGCATGGGTTAATACCAAGGTAAATAAAGAAAGTGTTTATAGTAAGTGGGAGAAGGGCACGTGTCAATGTATCTTACGGTCTCCTCCATTAAGTTGCACCATGAGATTTCTATGATCCATCTGCATGTTGTCCTAGAGCAACCACCCCTTAAACCTGATCAATAGGATTTGGAACAATGCAAACTCCAATAATAGATAGGATTTCTTACGTTAATCTTCAACAGCTGTCTTTCCTAACGGTAGCCTGTTGAAGCGTACCTCTGAGATCCAAAAGTGGTAGGGTCACACTTACGAGATGAATTAAGTTGGTTAATGAATCCTTAGCCAAAAATGGTAGCTAAGAACTATAGAAATAAGAGTTATTCTGGTATTAGTAATTTGCTGAGATTGTCTTAATTTAGGGGAAGGGTAGTTGATCACCCTACAGTGGTTGTTACTCTAAACCTCTGAAGTATCGTTGCAAAAACTAGATAAATAGATTAATTAGGGTTATTTGATTGCTTGTTTTTGCTGAATTGATTGGATGCTTGTATTTTGTGTGAAGGGTTAAGGCAAATATAACTTATACGGCCAATTGTTTGTTATTCGTTTCAGTATGTCTTCCATAATTATTTACTTTCTAAAGAATGAAAAACTAATCGGTGAAAACTATGCGACATAGAAATCTAACTTGAATACAATTCTAGTTATAGATGATTTGCGATTCTTCTTAACGGAGGAGTGTACTCCAATCTTTGCTCAAATGCATCCCAAGCAATGAGGGATGCTCATGTCCGTTGGACAAAGACCAATGATAAGGCTCGAGTCTATATCTTGGCAAGTATGTCTGACGTTCTTACCAAGAAACACGAGGCCATGATTACTGCATGTCAGATCACGGAGTCCCTTCAGGAGATGTTTGTTTTTAGTATTTAATGCCCTAGTTTATTGTATTTATTCTCTCATACTCAACATTTTATATTTACATTGTATATTTGTATATATGTAAATACACTGGAGTTTTAGTCCAAGTGGGAGTTTGTTGGGTTGTATGTCCTAAAACTTGTTGTTTGTAAATTTAAACATATTCTATTTGAAATAAAGATGTTATTGAGGTTTATTCAATAAATATGTTATTGATATGTAAATTGCACCGTAAAATCCTAAATCCAATAAACTAAGATCCATGGCTATTACATGAATACTTGGACTTTATGTGGAGACATAAGAATAGATCAAGTTCAAGTAAATAGCCAAAACGATCTATAGTATACAAATAAGGTTGAGTACCTTATTCTGGTAATACTATTGGATGCAGTCCGCTTTGTATTTAGTACGAATGGTGTGATCCTAAATCGTTTATGTGGAGACATGCGAGTGGAGGCGTCCTATGTAATGAGTTTGTATAAGACTGAACCAAGAAACAAGTCACTCTTACTTTATAACGTTGTTTACTGTTTAAGACTGACTATTTCAAAACGATGACCTAGGTAACTCGACCTTAATTCTAAGCTTGTTGTGAACTCCTATTTAATCGGGATTATCCTTAGATTTGCATAGTTGAGAATTGGCTCAACAACGTCGGCTCACTAAGCCTCCTATTTCAGGGATGAGACCATGTAGATAACTGAGGACATAGGGTGCAAGAAGAATTTCACTCCTACCCGCTTTTTGGGTTAGTAGAGGGGTTATTCTCTTAAGTACCGATTTCAGGTCTTGAATAAAGGGCCCCAGCCTCTCATTGGCCTAAGAAGGACTCGGTTTGGTGATTGGATCACAAACTAATTGTTCATTAGAGGATCAGGAGAACTTAAGGAGCAAGATGTAATCTTGGGGGTAAAACAACATTTGACCCAGTCGTTATGAACAACCTATAAAGGATCAACTTACTAATTATGGTTAAATCAAATGGACATAAATATATGTACAGTGAGGGGAGTACAACTACTGGGCTTTAATGGAGTGACCCAGTAGTTAACGAATATTGATTAATTCGGATTAAAGAGTTTAGCCAATTAATCTCGGATTGTTGGAGCCTATGATCTGTAGGTCTATTAGGTTCGCCAACGAGATCACAAACGGATTAAACTTTAGAATAGCATGATGAGTAAATTTGAAGCGTTCAAATTCGAATTAAGGAAATCAGTAATTGTATAGGATATAATTACATGTTTACTTATCGTACTAAATGAAATTGGAGAATTGGATAATATTTAAATTTGATTTGAATATTAAATACATAAATAAAGATTTATGTTTTTGGAATTGATGTTTAATTATTTAATATTTGATATTAAATTAATTTTGATTAATTAAATAGTTTAATTAATTTTTAANTAAATTAATTATTGAATGAATACATATATATAATTAGAATTAGAATTTTGAAATTAAGATTTCAAAATTTATATATTGGATTTTGAATTTAATTTTGATTTGTGAGAAAATCCATTTAGTGGATTTAAATGAATTTTATTTAAAATTAATAAAATTATATATTATATTAATTATTGAATTAATATATATATATATATAATTTAGAAATTAAGATTTCAAAATTTATAAATTGAATTTTGGATTTAATTTAAAATTGTGAGAAAATCCATTTAGTGGATTTATCCCACATTAAACACTTAATTCCACTCAAAATTCCACTTGCTTTTATGCATTTGAGATGTCAACTTGAAGTGTAATGTGATTGCATGCTAAATTTGAAAAAAAACCAGTTCAATTGAGCTGAGAAATGGGAGGGAGAACATTGTTTTTCTGAGTGGTTGGGCATTGAAGAAGTGTTCTTCATTTTACATGTACTCAAAATCATTTCCTCTCAAAATTCCCTGAGATTTCCTACTCTTTTTTGGTTTCACCACTCAATCTAAAATCCAAGAGAATAGTAAGGAAGAACAAGTGGTGGTCTACAACCATTTGCTGAAGAGAATCAAGCTGGATTTTGAGGATTGAAGAAGTTCTTCAAAGGTAAACACTCCAAACCCTCTTTCATTTTATGAACATGCTTACTTTGATACTAAAATTGATAAATTAAAGTGCTTAATGATCCTGATTTCTTTTGCTAATTGCAGGTTAACTCTATTTGTTTGGACAACTGTCCTCTCAGATCCAGAACCAGACCCTTAAGTACGTTTATAATGCGCGAATGAAGGAAGACCAGTCAGTGAGAGAACATGTTCTTGACCTGATGTTCCACTTCAATGTTGTCAAAATGAACGGTGCGGTTATTGATGAGTAAAGTTAGGTGTCCTTTATTCTGGAATCTCTTTCGAAGAGTTTCCACCAATTCCGCAGCAATGCATTTATGAATAAAATAGAGTACACTATGACTACCCTTCTGAATGAGTTACGGACTTATCAGTCTCTTATCAAAAGTAAGGGACCGATAAAAGGATAAGCAAATATTGCCCATTCCAAGAAGTTCCACAAGGGATCATCCTCTGGAACTAAGTTTGTTCCCTCATTATCTGGTTCTAAGAAGATCCATAAGAAGAAATGAGGGAAGGGGAAGACTCCCACTGTTGGGAAAGGCAAGGCCAAGACCAAAGTGACCAACAAGGAAAAGTGCTTTCACTGCAATGTGAATGGTTACTGGAAAAAAAATTGCCCCAAGTACCTCGCTGAGAAGAAAAAGAAAGAAAAAGAAGATAAATATGATTTACTGGTTCTAAAAACTTGTTTAGTAGAAAATGACCATAATGCCTGGATACTTGATTTGAAAGCGACTAATCATGTTTGTTCTTCTTTAAAGGGAATTAGTTCCTTCTAGTAGCTCGAGGAGGGTGAAATAATGCTCAAGGTTAGAATGGAAGATGCCATTTTAGCTTGTGCGGTGGGAGCTGCAAGTTGTTTTTTGGAAATAGATACTTGTTTTTTAGAAAACCTGTATATAGTTCCTAAAATTAAAAAGAATCTTATCTATTTCTTGCTTAATTGAACAAATGTACTTAGTGTAACATCTCGCGCCTTTTTATTTAATAATAATGTATTTTTTCCCTTTTCAGTAATTATCCTTAGTAGAAGGGCACGTTTGAAATTTTTTAATTTAAAGTATAAGTGCGAGGATTTAAGTGTTGGCGAGGAAATTATTCAAATTCTTTACAATTGTCAAACTCAATTTGGAAATTTATGGCAAGAATTTATTTTCTTGGAAAAGGAAAGAAATTTAAATAGTATAAGGTGGAATAAAGAAATGATTTAATTATAATTGTACTATTTTCCTTTTATTATTATTATTTTTTAAAAGAAATAAAAAGAATAACCCTCTCCCTCATGCCTCACTCTCATGCGAAACACACCTCTTCGTTTTTCTTCTCCTTCACCGCAAGCGCCGGTCAGATGCCCCGTTAGTTGTTCCACTCCAGCCGTCGATCAGACGCGCCGCCAGTCGCCTAAATCCTGCCGGTCGGACGCGCCACCAGTCGCCCAGTTCTAACCGCGTCTCCCCTCACTGCCTTATCAAACTGCCGCCACGCCTTCTTCGTTGCTCAGATCAAAAGTCGCAATCGCTCGCCTAACTGATTTCTCCTCCATTCGTGGTCGTGTCGCCCAGCTGAGGGCATCGTTTTCGTTCATCACGCCCCTCTGTCGAAAACCCATCGTTTCAAGCCCTCAACATAGCTCGCCGTTCGTTCGATCCATCCAGCCGCCGCTCCCTCGCACTTCGCCGACCCAGACCCAATCAGCTGCCGCCTCTTCACGCTTCGCCAACCCCAGATCTATCGTCGGTCGTTTCCCTTGTCGCCGTCGGATCTGTTCTATGTAAGGTTGAGGTAGTTCGATTCGATCTCTTAGCCATTAACGTTGCGTTTCGTCATTTTTTGATTCGCAGTTGTTGGGTTTTATGTAAAGGTGAGTTTTAGCGAAGCATGGACTTAGAGGGAGCGTCGTCAAGAGAGGTTGGAAGTGATCTTCATCCTTTGGGTAAGTTTTTGGATATTTTGGACTTGGGTCCGAAGTTTCGCTGTTATGGTTGAACTGAAATTATTTGAGTTATTTTTAGAATTGGGACCGCTATTTCGGGTTGTCGCCATAGTTTGGCTGTTTGATTTTTTTTGTTATCGTTTCGTTTGAGGTAAGTAATCTTACCACTAGAACTGCCCACGGGCCAGGCTTTAGTTGTATGCTAGCATGATGGGTATATGTTATGGTAAATGTTAGCATGTTGATTGATAGTATGACCTGAATCAAAGTATGTTCTGGCACGAGTTCTGATTTGTTTAAATATACACCTATACACTTGATTGTTAGTAAGAGGTGGTATATGTTTCCATATGTTGGTATCTGATCTGCTGATGTTGAGGCATACGATGTGGATCTATGATGTTAAGGTATACATGAATGTTGTAGAATATGTTGTTGAGGATTATGTGTATATGGTAGAGCCATGGTATCGAGGATTACATGTATGTCATAGATTCGTACAGTGTTGATTTTTGAATGTTGAGACTGTGTGAATGTCCCCACTGATTAGTTAGATGCTCACCAGTTTTGTGTTTCCTTCAAGATTCACCAGTGTGTTTCCTTCGTGATTCACCAGTTTGTGTTTCTTTTGGGAGTCACCAGTTTTGTGTTTCCTTCGGGATTCACCAGTTTTGTGTTTCCTTCGAGATTCACCAGTTTGTGTTTCCTTCGGGATTCACCAGTTTGTGTTTCTTACGGGATTCACCAGAGGTAGTGGGCATACTTAACTACAGTAGGATAGGACTCAGTCTCTTACCTATTTCATATGTGTATATGTGCCATAGGTGAGTATCTAGAGAACATAGATGGCTAGTCTGACCCCAGTGGTGGGGTTACTTACTGAGTATTTCATGCTCACTCTTTCTTATGTTGATGTTTCAGGTAAGGGTAGAGATGCACCGGTGATGGCGCAGTGGAATTCGTGATCGTGCCACTGGGACTAGTTTTTATGCTTCCGCATCATGAAATTTAGAGTCCTTATTTTTCCCTTAATGTTTAGTTTTACTGTTTGAAACTTATTATGAAAGATTGTTTTTTTTATATACTTTTAATAGTCTTATGAATCATGGGTACCCTATTATTGTTTTAACAAATGCATTTAATAAATGGCTTTTGAACTTCTTATGTCTATTTAGCATTTATTTCAACATAACTGAGCGTCATTTCAAATCCTATGCATGCATTTATTTTAGTAACTACCTAACCTAAGTCCTAGGGGGTCGAGTCGTTACACTTAATTTCTTTTTCTTTTAATGAAGCATTCATTATGAAGAATGGTGTGATTATTTGTTCAGCTAAATTAGAAAACAACTTGTATGTGTTAAGACCAACTGAAGCAAAAGCACTTTTAAATCATGAGATATTCAAAACTACCAATATTCAAACTAAAAGGCAAAGTAACAATAATACATACCTTTGGCAATTGAGATTAGGTCACATAAATCTCGATAGGATCGGGAGATGGGTAAATAATGGACTTCTAAGCGAGTTAGAAGATGAACTATTACCTCCATGTGAATCCTATTTTGAAGGAAAAATGACTAAAAGACCTTTTAATGGAAAAGGTTATAGAGCCAAAGAGCCCTTAGAGCTTATACATTCAGATCTTTGTGGTCCAATGAATGTAAAAGCTCGAGGATCGAGGTATGGTTACTTATACCTAATGGAACATAATTCTGAAGCCCTCGAAAAGTTCAAGGAGTATAAGGCTGAAGTTGAAAACCTGTTGGGTAAAACTATTAAAACACTTCAATTTGATCGGGGTGGAGAGTACATGAATTTAGCATTCCAAGACTATATGATAAAACATGGAATCCAGTCCCAACTTTCAGCACCTGGTACACCTCAGCAGAACGATGTATTAGAAAGGATAAATAGAACCTTGTTAGACATGGATCGTTCTATGATGAGCTATGCTCAATTGACTAGGTTGTTTTGGGGGTATACAGTAGAGACTACAATTACATCTTGAATAATGTTCCTTCGAAAAGTGTTTCTGAAACACCTTTAAAGTTATGAAGGAGACGTAAACCTAGTTTGCATTACTTCAGAATCTGAGGTTGTCCTACACACGTGCTAGTGAAAAATCCTAAGAAATTGGAACCGCGTTCAAGGTTGTGTCAATTTTTGTGTTACCCTAAGGAAACGAGAGATGGTCTATTTTATGACTCAGGTGTTTATATCAACAAATGCTACATTCTTGGAGAAAGATCACATGAGAGATCATAAACCACAGAGAAAATTAGTATTAAATGAAGCCACTGAAGAGTCAACAAGAGTTATTAATGAAGTTCGTCCTTCATCAAGAGTTAATGAAAAGCCAGCACTTCAGGTCAGTCTTGTTCTTCTCAATCGTTAAGAGTGTCTCAATGCAGTGGGAGGGTTATATCATGGCCTAACCATTACTTGGGTTTAAATGAAACTCAGGTTGTTATACCATATGATGGCATTAAGGATCCATTGTCCTATAAGCAGGCAATGAATGACGTAGACAGGGTCCAATGGGTCAAAGCCATGGATCTTGAAATGGAGTCTATGTACTTCAATTAAGTATGGAAACTTGTAGATCTACCTGAAGGGGTTAAATTTATAGGGTATAAATGGATCTATAAAGAAAGAAAGATGTAGTTAGAAAGGTATAGACCTTCAAAGCTAAACTTGTAACAAAGGGTTATACCTAGAGGGAAGGGGTTGACTATGAGGAAATTTTTCCCCTATTGCTATGCTTAAGTCTATAAGAATTATCTTATCCATAGCCACATATTATGACATTAGATATGGCAAATAGATGTCAAGATTGCTTTCTAAATGGCAATATTGAAGAGAGCATCTTGCCTTAGCCCGAAGAGTTCATAGCCTAAGGTCAAGAGTAAAAAGTTTGCAAGTTGAATCGATCCATTTATGGGTTGAACCAAATGTCCAGATCTTGGAACATTAGATTTGATACTGCGATCAAATCTTTTGGTTTTGATCAGAATGTTGATGAACCTTGTGTCTACAAGAAAATCAACGGTAAAGTAGTTTTTTGGTACTTTATGTGAACGATATCCTACTCATTGGGAATGATGTAGGGTATCTTACTGATATTAAAAAAATGGCTAGAAGTCCAATTCCAAATGAAAGATTAGGGAGAGGCGCAGTATGTTCTTGGGATCCAAATTATTAGGGATCACAAGAACAGAATGTTGGCTCCGTCTTTATATCGACAAAATGATGACTCGATATTCGATGCAAAACTCTAAGGATGGTTTATTACCTTGTCTAAGAAATAGTGTCCTAAGACACCTCAAGAAATTGAGGATATAAGATGTATTCCCCTATGCCTCAGTTGTAGGCAACTTAATGTATGTTATGCTCTGCACTAGGCCAGATATTTGTTATGTAGTGGGAATAGTCGGTAGGTATCAGTCTAATCCAGAGCTCACTGAACTGCAGTTAAAAACATCGTCATGTATTTTAGGAGAACAAGGGGCTACATGTTGGAGTATGGAACTAAGAATTTGATCCTTATGGGATACACTAATTCTGATTTCCAAACTGACAAGGATTCTAGGAAATCCACGTCAAGATTAGTGTTCAACCTGAATGAGAGAGTTGTAGTATGGCATAGCATCGAGCAAGGATGCATTGTAGACTCTACTATGGGGGCTGAATATATAGCTGCTTATGAAGCAACAAAGGAAGTGGTTTGGCTCATGAAGTTCTTAAGTGATTTGGAAGTTGTTCTAAACATGGACTTGCCTATCACCTTATACTGTGACAACAATGAGGCAGTAGCCAATTCTAAAGAGCCCCACAGCCACAAACAAGGAAAACGTATTGAGAGGAAGTATCACTTGATACGGAAAATTGTGCAATAAGGAGATGTGATCGTCACAAAGATCGCTTCGGGGCATAACACCACTGATCCATTTATGAAGGCTCTCTCGCTAAAGTGTTCGAGAGTCATCTAGAGAGTCTAGGTCTGCGAGACATGTACATTGTATAATCTAGAGCAAGTGGGAGATGTGTAATGGGTATACATATACCCTAGTTTATTGTATTTATTTATCATTCCCACTGTTTTGGGTTATTGAAATTATGTACATCCCACTAACTAGAGTTTTAGTTCAAATGGGAGTTTGTTGGGTTTTATGCCCTGAAACTTGTAGATAGTAAATGTAAATAATTGATTGTTATCAATAAAGAGCAGTCAATGTTATTTCAATAAGTGTTATTAATTGTGTTGTATACGTTTTGTCTTAATAACCCTAAATCCTATAAATTAACATTCTAGGTTTTTTTATGAGTCTTGAAGTGTATATGGAGACATACAGCGATTAATGTTCAAGATGCAGCTCAAAGAGTAGTATAAGGATAAGTTTGGGTACCTTATCCTAGTAACACTATGAATACGATCCGTTTTGTATTTGATACAAACACAATGATCCGTGTTTGTGTAGGTTACATGTAAGTGGGGGTATCCTATGCAATGAGTTTGTATAAGACTGGACCGCAAAATAGTAACCACTAGATGTAACTCTATTGACTAGTTAGGTTTCTATTTCAATAGGATGATCTAGGCAACTTAGTCTTAATCCTGAGTGTTTATGAACTTTTGCTCAAAATAGATCATCCTTTGATTTGTATAAGTAGAAGTGGTCAGTTCACCGACTCAATATGCCTACCATTTTGAGGACAAGACCGAGTGGAGAGCTGGAAACATAATGATACAAGATGGATTTCACTCATTCCTAACTATAGAGTAAGTAGATGAGTGTTCCCTCAAGTGGTGTTTTCAGGTTGAACAAATGGCTCTACCCTCTCACTGGCCTGAAAGGGGTTTATGTTTAATAGTTGAACCATAAACAGGTTGTTCATTAGAGGAGCATTGGTACTTAAGGATAAAAAAGTAATTCAAGGGTAAAACGGTAATTTTGACCCAATTGGTGTTACGAACACTCATGAAAGACTAACTTATTGTTATTGGTCTATATTCATGAACACATAAATATATCTGCAATGAGAAGAATGCATGTGTGGATCTTTAGTGAAGTGTGCCCATAATTAACAAATATTGATTAATGTGGTTAATGAGTTTAGCCAACTAATCTCATATTGTTGGAGCTTCGGATCTATAGATTCATAGGGTCCCCTTCCTAGCTCGTAAAAAGAATTGAGGTAATTATGTCTTGAATAGAGTTTGAAAGTTAAAATTCACTTAGGAAAATAGTATAATGTATAATGATACATTATAATATGAAGTTTATATTTTGATTAAACTTTATAATTTAAATTTAATTGTGGATATGATTCAAAATTAATTTATGAGAGAATAAAATATTTGAAGGAGTACAAATATTAATTGAATATGAATTGGATTCATATTGAAACTATAGATTAGAATTAATGCATATTAGATGCACATTAAAACTATAGGTTATGAGAGAAATACACTTGAATATGATTCAAATGTAGGCTGTTATTTAATTTGGTAATTAATTAACGTAGGAGTTAATTAATTATTAATTTAATTAATTGAATTAAAATTATAGATTATGTGAGAGATGTCTCATTTAAATATGATTTAAATTAAATAAGATTTAATTAATTATTTTAATTAAATTATTATTTTATTTTTTTTTTGTTAAATCAAATAATAACTCCCACGTAGGGGAGTTATCTTAAACGGATTCCTCATTTGGTTGATAAACCTGCAAGCTTTACAGGTGATCAGGATCTTCAACAAAACTGTTTTGTGCTCCAAAAAATTCTCTAAAAAATTCTCCTTTCCTTCTCCCCATTATTGATTTGGTACCCACAAACCAATACCTCAATTCTCAAAGAATAGAGAGGTTTTCAATTTGGTCGTATTCGTGATTTCGATCCCAAAGGAGAATTGACGTTCGAGCCATCAACGAGTGTAAGGTTCTTTCCTTTTTTTCTGTAGGATTGAATTCCTTTTTTTTAGGCATGCTCAACTTAGAAATTTCACAGTAGATTTTAAAGTCTGTGATATTTTATTGTTTTCCAATGTACTCGTATTTCAAATTACTCAATTAATTATCGAGAAAGGTTTTGATAATTCCACTGTGCTAGGGTTTTTATCCCTATAGTTTGAAGAGAGATGTTGGGGGAGGGGAGAGGGGCCTGCTGCTTTCAAAGAAGAAGCTTCTTCAATTTTTTTTTAAAATTCTAAGTGTATCATTTTAATTCAAATTCATCAAGATATATCGAACATACATCAATAATATATCAAGGTAAATCAAGTGTATCAAAAGTATCAATTGTATCAAATGTATTAAGAGTATTATGTATATCAGACATATCAAGTGTGTATCAAATGTATCCATACATTTTTTTACATTTTATATTTTAAATCGTGAGCTGCAATTTTTTTTTTTTTTTTTTTTTTGACAAAATTAAAAAATTTGGGCCACGAGCCTAATATTAAAAACTTATTTGACCCATTTTGCAACTAGTCCATAAAATAATATATTTCTTATATATGGATTTGTTAATTAAAATGAGACTAGTCCGCCTATGTTCACTTGCTGTATTTCATCATCAGAAGAAGCAGGCACCTCTTTCACTCATTGATTAAGACAACTACTGCAATACAACATTTAAATGGGGTAGATTCTGCAACAAAATGATCTGCCCTTTTACAACATTGCCAAAAATATAAGTACTCTTTACACTGCAGGGAGAAACCTGTTTTCATTTCAACAAAATTAGTGAACAAGAAAACCAACCATTTCAGTCCTTTTACGAGCTCTTCAATGCCGAAAGAGCATCCTTCGTCGCAGCAGAGATAACAGCATCAGAGGCATTCGGTAAGTAATAGTATTTTCCTGCAAAGAATGGAATATTGTGTAAGAAGTTCTGGCGTCTGTGGCTCTCTATTAATTTTGAATTATTTGAAAATGGAACAAACCTTGAGCTACTCTAGCAATCTCCTTTGCAAAACCAGTTGAAACAAACTTGTTTTCGGTATCAATGACGAGGAGAGACATTCCTGATTTGTATATTTTCCCAGCCACTTCAAGAATCTCATCCTTCATAAGAATGACCGTTTTCACATTCAGAGGATTGATTTAGAGATAGATGCAGTAAGGTCACGACAAACTGTAGCACACAAAGTGCATCAAAGAAAAATAGGGTAAAGCACTTGTGTTTACCTTCAATTCTTGTGCTGAAGGTCTAGGCGCATCAGCAGCAGCAGCAGCTGCTTCAGGATCAGTGGATCTTTTTAGTGATATGTTGGCTCTGCCATCAGTTATTGCAACAATCATCACTCTTCCTACATCACCGCTTTTCTCAGCATTTAATCCAACCCTGACAGCCTGAAAAAGTGGATCAAAAACGACTTTAGGACAGACGTATTTAAGTTTGTTACCATTACAATCAGAACAGAGAATTTAGCAAAGTTAATGGGCCTGCTCCTTGCAGGTGAATAAGGACTAGTACAAGTCCTGAATAAGTTGGAAAGGAAAAGACCTACGTAACTATAATACTTTACTTTTACCATCGCTTCCTTTTCAGTGTGCCAGTTTTTTAGTCCATCAAACAATAGAGATCAGTAATATCATCTTCAGAAGAAGGGGGGCAGCCTAAAGTTCGACTTTTAAGATGGTTGAAGTTGGATAAATGCTTTAATAGCATCGTTTTGAGGATGAAAAACTTTGAGATGGTAGAAAATACTAACTGTGGTAAGACCATGAGCCAGGGGAGATCCTCCTCCACAAGGAAGTCTCTCGAGACGTTTTCTTGCCATTGCAATAGATCTGGAAGGAGGCAGAAGAACTTCAGCACAATCTCCACGGAAAGGAATTATGGAAACCTGTAATGTGATTTTTAGATATAAAAACACATATTACTACAAAGTCAAACAACAAATAAATTTAAAAATTAAATAATAATAATAATAATAATAAAACAACAACCACCACGCCACTTAGAAGTCTTGACCATTGTTGCTTAGACAATCAGAAAAATTGAATTCAGGTTTCTATTAAGTATCTTAGGGTGAGTTTCCTTTCACACCTTATTATCTTAGTGTGAAATTAGGTACTCCTATGAGAAATAGATAAAATTAACATGTGGTTAAGTAGTACAAACAATTGTAATTAGGGGAAAGAAAAGTGGAAGAAACTAATCACCTCTACTCAAGTATATGCTAAACAATTTCCCCTACTTTTTTCTCCTTAGGAATCACTCAAGCATTTTGAAGATATTTGATGTAATATAAGATAAATCACCTTAAGATTCGTGACGCATAAAAGGGAGCATTCACTAGCATATGGAATAAGAAAATTTTCCAGCCACTCAGATGCTCTTAAATGTCACATAAGAACATTGATTTAGCGGAAGGTCCTTACAAAATCTAAATATAAAGTATCCCTTTTAGGGAAATTTTTTTTTTTTTTTTTTTTATACTTGGAAAAAAAAAAAAAAAAAAAAAAAAACAAGGGGTTCCCACTTCTCAATGATCAGTTAACTTTCTTCCCAAATATTACAGTTCAAATCATTCTTTCCAATCATGATCAACTGTTAAACCAGGAAGGCACTAATTTTCCCAATGCGACCTCTCCACCACTAGGGAATCAATAGAATAATAGAAATTGAATTATAATACAAACACATTTCTTGATCTAGGAATAATGAATGTTAGACTAAATTATCTTTTCCATACTAAATCTTAGTTACACTTTATGGTGAAGTTTAGACAACCATGCTATTGCTGCTACAATCTTTGAGGAAGAAATTTGATGTTATGTCAATGCAAATATCAATTTCCTGGAGCCACGTAGACCTTCACGGTGCATAATGTTGTGATCTTTATGTTACCTGATCCCTGCTTGTATAGCTTTCTGCCAGTAACTTGAGGGCTGCCCCTTTTGCATTTTGCATACGATTCAATGCCATGCTCCCACTAGCATCAACTACAAATATTACCTGCCATAAGTAACCAAATCTAAGAATCAGCCATCATCATAATTCAAATTCAAACTGAAACTTAAAATAAATAAATAAATAAAATTGGGAAGCCATTATCTGAAAAAAAAAAATAACAAGTTTTGTTTGATGAAAATTCCATTTTTAGTGTTTTTGTTCTTGATTTTTTTTTTTTTTTTTTTTTGTGTGTGTGTGATAAGAAACAAATTTCATCGATGAATGAAATTTACGGAAGGGCAATATGCCAAAGCCAAAAGATTATAAAAGATTCCTCCAATTGGCCAAAAGAAAGGAAAGACTATCAGAGCTATGGAAAGAACATTTACACCAAGTCATAGCCAAAAAGATAACATGATCTCCATAAATCTATCATAAGCGCATTCCTTGTCATTGAGGATGTAGTTGTTTCTTTCCATCCAAATGCTCCACAAAAAAGCCCCAATCAAGTGCATCCACATAGATCTTTTACCAAGAGTGAAAGGATGACCCACAAGAGTGTACGAGAGGTGGGCAATGGCATCGCTAGGGAAGGTTGTAGACCAACCGAAGGACTGTGTAATATTCTTCCAGAATCTGTTAGCAACGTGGCAGCTGAAACATATATGGGATGGGGTTCCATGGGCTGCCTTACAGAAGGTACAGCAGTGAGGGGAGAGGGCCATGTAAGGGAAATATCGCTGGATTTTATCGCAAGTGTTAATAGCCCGTTCGCTAACCTCCCAAAGGAAGAATTTGATCTTTTTAGGGTAGAAATCAGCCCAGATAGCACTATTTAGGAGTGAATCACTATCAATTGGGGATGTGGATAGGTCATATGTGAGAGCCTTCGTTGAGAACTCCCCTTTAGGGTCCGGGTTCCAAACCTAACGATCCTTGTGCGTAGTTAAATGAACCCCGCTAATGACATTCATGAAGGAAATCCAGTCTTCCACCTCATTATCGTTAAAATTTCTTCTATAACAGTGTAACCAACCATGTTGATTGTTCCACGAGTTCTCAAGGATGCGTCTTTATCGATTGCCAAAGCAAAAAGATGAGGGAATTGTTCCGCGAGAGAAGTATCGCCCAACAAACAGTCATGCCAAAAAGAGATGCGGGCTCCATTGCCCACTTTGTAAGATACTCTGTCGTGCATAAGACCCATATGGGACAAAATAGCCCTCCACGGCCCTTTAAGATGTTTGGGAAAGAAGCAATTCGGCCAAGCTTTCAAGTGCAGAAGACCATATTTGGCATCAATAACCTGTCTCCATAGGGCAGTCTCTTCATGGTAGTACCTCCATAGCAATTTAGCAAGAAGAGCACGATTTTTGTCAACCAATTCTGGTATACTAAGACCACCATGATCAAGGGGTTTGGTAATCTGTTCCCATCTAACAAGATGGGAGCCACCTTTCCATAAAAAGTTCCGGTATAGTGTTTCAATATCCTTTGTGACTTTGGCAGGAATCTTGAGAAGAGACATGAAAACGTGGGGAGCTTGGAAAGAGTAGCTTGAATAAGGGTGAGCCTACCTCCCTTAGATATATGTGAGTGGTTCCATGATTGCTTTCTATCAATCTTTTCCACAACAGGATTCCAAAAGGAACAAGATCGAGGCTTGTCAAATAAGGGAAGGTCGAGGTAGCTGGACGGCCAGTGGGATACTTTGCATCCATATTTGTTGGCAATCAACCAAATATCAGTATCGGTAGTGTTCATTCCCAATAATACTGATTTCTGATGGTTGATGTTCAGACCAGAAGCTCGTTCAAAGAGTGTCACCAATCCAAAGAGGTTGTCAATGGCATCGTTATCCATGGAGGAGAAAAGGATAGTGTCATCTGCAAAAAGAAGGTGGTGTACCTGGGATGTATCCTTCCCCACGTTGATTCCCCTGATGATGTTATTGTTGCCAGCCTCGATAAGCATTCAACTAAAACAATCCATAATAAGGATGAAGAGGAAAGGGAGAGGGGATCTCCTTGCCTGAGGCCTTTAGAGGCATGTATTTTCCCCCTGGGCCGGCCATTAATGATGATGGAGAAGTTTGCTGTGGAGATACAACCTCTGATCCATTTCCTCCATGTGGTGCCAAACCCTTTGTGCTCAAGAACAAGGTTAAGGAAATCCCAGTCAACCTTATCAAACGCTTTTTCAATGTCTAATTTAACAACCCCCTGCTTTTTCCTGTTGGCACGATCTTCAATCACCTCGTTGGCTATCAATGATACATCAAAAATTTGTCTACCTTCAACAAAGGCAGATTGGTAATGTGTGATGGTGAAAGGACCTTTTTAAGGCGTTCAGATAGGACCCTAGCAATAATCTTGTAAATACATGAGATGAGATTAATAGGTCTATAGTCCCTTACCGATCGAGCATCAGATTTCTTAAGGATGAGGCAGATATATGTTTCGTTGACACAGGCATTGATGATCCCTTTCTTAAAAAAATCCTGGGACAAACTCTTATTGTCTTTTTTAGGATGTTCCAATATTTTTTAAAGAATTCAGGGGCAGGGGTCTGTTTGAACCAAGATTCTTAAGGGCAAGAAGGATTTCGGCTTCAATGAAAGGAAGCTCAATATCAGCGCTTGTTGAGATGTGATAGGGCTCCAATGCTCAATGGGGGGAAGGAAACGTGTTCCATCATCCTTAGTATAAAAGGCCTTGTAGAATGTAATAAACTCGGATTCAATCTCCTGCTCTATCAACAGACAATGTCCCAGCATAGACAAGATTTCAATGACGGTGGTTTTTCCTTTTTTTGTATTCATGAGAGAGTGGAAGAAATTAGAGTTCAGATCACCATCCTTTAGCCATCTTTTCTTGCACTTTTATTTCCATAAGATTTACTCTTTAGAACTCAGTGCGAGGATTTGTTCTTCTTTAATGGCCCTTCTTCTATCACCATCATCCTTAGTATAAAAGGCCTTGTAGAATGTAATAAACTCGGATTCAATCTCCTGCTCTATCAACAGACAATGTCCCTGCATAGACAAGATTTCAATGATGGTGTTTTTTCCTTTTTTTGTATTCATGAGAGAGTGGAAGAAATTAGAGTTCAGATCACCATTCTTTAGCCATCTTTTCTTGCACTTTTATTTCCATAAGATTTACTCTTTAGAACTCAGTGCGAGGATTTGTTCTTTAATGGCCCTTCTTCTATCACCATCATCCTTAGTATAAAAGGCCTTGTAGAATGTAATAAACTCGGATTCAATCTCCTGCTCTATCAACAGACAATGTCCCTGCATAGACAAGATTTCAATGATGGTGTTTTTTCCTTTTTTTGTATTCATGAGAGAGTGGAAGAAATTAGAGTTCAGATCACCATTCTTTAGCCATCTTTTCTTGCACTTTTATTTCCATAAGATCTACTCTTTAGAACTCAGTACGAAGATTTGTTCTTTAATGGCCCTTCTTCTATCACCATCAGCCTGTGTAAAAGTTCCCTATTCCTCCATGGAGTCTAAGACAGCAAGATCAAAGAGGTGTTGGTTACGGGTTGTGTTCAAGCAACCAAAGGTGTTCTTGTTCCAACCTTTGATGGCAGGTTTGAGAAGTTTCAGTTTCTGCATAAAACCATAACCAGGCCATCCAAATGATCTATTGGAAGTCCACCAATGTTTGATGAGTGGAAGAAAGGAGGGATGATCCATCCACATATTTTCAAAACGAAAGGGCAGAGGACCCCATTTTGCAGCACCCAGTAGAAGGAGGATGGGGTAATGGTCTAATGTGGCCAGTTTAATCTTTTGACAAAAGCCTCTTTGAATTTCTCGACAATGGCCTCGGTAATAAGAACATGCCTATCAAAGTTAGAGTAGGGATGGCTCGGAAGTTGGACCATGTATAAAGACCGTTCTGCAGGGGGAGGCCAATGAGGTTGCAATCCTCGATAAAAGTATTGAACAGCCTCATGCTACGGGAAGAGGAAGCCCCAGAAGATTTCTCAAAGCTCCAACGGGTGACATTAATGATTGTATGAAGAAACGGTCAATTTTGGGGGTTTTGGTTTCCTGAAGGATCAGGATGGTAAGGTTATGGTTCTATGGTACCCTACCATAGAAGGGCCATATACGCCTGTTCACAATTTTGGGGGTTACGGGCGCTCCATAATGTTTTTTTTGTTCTTGAAATTCATTATTGTTTCCTCCTAATTTCCTTCCTATGGTTTTCACCCTTTTTATAGAAAGGTAAAACTATTTTTTTATTTTTCAAAATTAGCTTGGGTTTTAAAAACATTGATAGAAAGTGGAAAACAAAGAGATTTAGAGGTGGTAGTAGTTGATAATGGGCAGAAATGCACATTATCACAATGCAAATATATAAAACAATGTGGGTATGCGACGATAAAAATATACAAAATCGTGTCCAAAAGCATTAAGTTGAGAATATTGTGGTCGCATGCGCTCATCGCATTAAAGCAGCTAATTTACTTATTTTGTACAGAAAAATGCATTGGCGCAAAGCAAATTGCGATCCAAGGAATTCGGCGTCCAAACACAGTGGAAGATTGCGACCGCAAAGTTTTGCTCAAGAAGGTGACCGCATAAAGACGGCGTATCAAGGTAAAAGCATAATAAATCATGATGGGACGAAAACCTGATGACGGTCGAATCCGAATTTAGTTGACAAGCCGTTAACGACACACTGTAGCAAGTACATTCAACTTTTTGGTGACCATTAATCAGCGCATCAGACAGAAGAATTTATGACCGCCCATCATTGCAATCATTTGAGAGAAAAGATTCTTCACCTTGAGCTCTATAAATACCAAAGGCCACCATCGTTAAAGGAATTCCAGTGTTGGAGTTCTAAGTTCGAATTCTACACAGTTCGCCATATACATAAAAGATAGATCATAGATAGCCGTTAGTCTGTAATTCTTATACTTAGAAAGCGGAGGCGAGCGAAGAGAAGAAGGCACCGAGAGATCACTCCTAGGTAGCTCGAAAGACTGCTAGGAGGCGCTGCAAACAGAGAGAGGGTTGACACTTGCGAAAGCAAGAACATTTTTCTGGGTAGAGTAGAGTAAAAGACAATGTAAAAGTCCCGGAAAGCAAGACATTGCTACCGGGCTTCTTATCCCTGCTTTCCATTGTTGTTTTGTATTCTGACTTTATTTATAAAATGGAATTTGCATCTCAACATCTGTTCAATCTCTTCACATGTCGCATGAGTAGCTAAATTTCTGAATGGGTTGAGAAGCACTTAGCTAGCATAATCTAAGATCTTCATTTTATGCAATCATCTTGTCTTATGTATGCGTCCTTCACCCTTTAGAGATACTTGAGAGAGTAGTCTAAAGAAAGAACCTAGACTTGAGAGAGTCAGGTTAGAATCTAGGCTTGAGAGAGTCAGATTAGAACCGCATAAGCAAGAGATAGCGACTTAGAGATAAGTTCTGTTTGCTATTATGCATCGCATGCACTCTAGAAATAGGATATGATAGTATGTGGTCATCTTGTGTATGTGTGTGTCATTCATCATCGCATAGACAAGAATAGAGGTTTAGACATAAGTCCTATTGACATTATCGTATACATCGCATGCGTCCTAGAATTAGGAACTATGGCATTTGCATTGAGAGATGACATGTTGTTGTGTGTATGTAGCATGATCGCATAACTTGAACGCAATCTTATGAAGTGTTAGCTAAATCCCTTCTCAACCCCTTCCCTGCATACTCATCGTAACTTTCACTGTCATCAACTCTTTACTCAATTCTGCCGCATAGGATCTATACTTAAAACAATACATCAACCACTTATTTGTATTTGTCACCGCAAAGGAATCAAAATTTACCAACGCATAATATCTCAGTAATCCCTGTGTTCGACCTTGGACTTACCAGGAAACTTAGTAAGATTTATACTTGAGTTTTACTAGGAAAACTTGCATGTGCAACACATAATTCACCACCGCAATTTCATACCATTATTTTATCACATTCACAACGCATCAGTAGTGTTTATAAACTTAAAATTTCAAAACTCCAATGTTTATCAAACCTGACCTAATATTTTGTGCTAAGTCTACAACTCTCAAGGTTCTGAAATTCAGTACCTCTATAGAGCAATGAAATCAAAGTAGAAAACTTCCAAGTACAGCCAAATCAAGATATGCTAGACATTTTGATTACCTTCCTCGCGTATGTATAAGACCGAATCCATTCGATTTCTAAAAAGGATTACTAATCCTTAACTTTTCGAAGAATTAAAAAGGATTATTAATGATGAGCGAAGAATATATTGCAACTATCATTTCATTTCCACTCATTTTGTGTCTCAAATTTCTTATATGATACTTATTTAAAAATATATATAACACAGTGATTAAAAGAACTGAAGTTTGATTACCAATGCTCCTGCTTTCCTAGCCATTCTCTTTGCTCTCATATCACTCTTCTCGACAAAAACTTTCCTATTATTTTGAACATCTTTTGCCTTCCGCAACTTTTGATATGGAGCAGCTGCTCTAAGCGTTGCATCAACTGCTAGCCTCTTAACAGGCCCCTGCAGAATATGACGCTCGATAGAAAAGTGTGTTTCAACATCAAAATTAAATTCACATGTCCCGAGTGAAAGGGTCAGGAAGTTGACTGACCTTTGGAAGCATTGGTTTAATATATCTTCCTCTGTCCTCTGAAAAGATGACATTTTTTGCCCGCCCAGCCTTGCCTCTGCGTCTCTGTGCTTGTTGAGCAAAGAAAAGAAGTTTCTCATCCACCAAACCTCCTTCAGCATCAAAAATGAATTCTTCAGGTAATTGCTCCTGCTGTTCATTCTCTTTATCATCGTCTTCCTGCTTACGAAAGGAAATTTTGAGTTGGTGAATAATCAAATACACTGTGAAAATATTCGATTGAAAAATGGGGGGGATCATTGACAATCATTCTACATCAAACTGGAATTTTTATGGATGTACAAAAACCTCTTGTTCTTCCTCTTCCTCTTCATTCTCCTCTTCTCCAGATTCTTGATTTTGCGGAGGTGGAGGTGGCGGAGGCTGTTGATTTTGCTGATCTGATGGATTTTCATTGATCATTGAACGAGGTAGAATGACTAGTTCAACCTATAGTGTGCAATATGTCAGAATGGAAAGCATATATGATGCTGCCAAACTGAAATACGGCAGACCTTTTCACCTATTGGAACACTTAACAATACATAGGAAAACATAAAATTGTACTGGATAATGATATGAGATGCTTAGTATCATTGTTGCTTTGGAACAATTAACTAAAGCTTATACCTGACAAATTCCCCATCAAAGAAGCCAGCAAAAACAAACCGACTCTTGGCAAAAATAAAGGGAAAAAAAATTCCAATCATGAATAACACTCTAGCATATGTAAAACCACGGCCACGGTGAGAAAAGATATATTTCCACTTATGCAGTCAACGTGGTAAAAAAGAAGTAGCAATCCAGTAAAGAAGACAATATATCAGCTTACAGCTTTTTTCAGGTCATCGGCATAGACTTTTTCCCTCCCCTCGAGAGCAGCCAGGCATTTGGCAACACGTGCTGCATATAGCTCAGCTCTGTGTCCCTGATTTCACCAGTCATATATTGGACAATCAAGATAAGAAGCAAGAAAACTGTAAAGCCATGACCTTCTGTCTAGTTACTCAACTTCCACTAGATATTTTTCATATTATTTTCACTTCCTCAATCTCTACTTTTAGAGAATAAATTTCTTATCATTTAATTAGATAAAAGATACATATATATAAGAGAATGAGAAACCCTAATCTAGGATATACAAAATTACAATAAAAGACGACTGTACAAATTAATTTAAATATATCTTATAACACTCCCCCTCAAGCTGGAGCAAATATGTCAATCATGCGCAGCTTGTTGCATAAATAGCTTATTCTTACTCTATTTACAGCTTTGGTAAATATATCTCCCAACTGTTCTCCAGTCTTCATATATCCTGTAAATGTTAACCCTTCTTGTATTTTCTTACGAACAAAGTGACAATCCACTGCAATATGTTTAGTTCGTTCATGAAACACTGGATTGGATGCAATATGACGTACAGCTTGATTATCACACCATGATTTAGCTGGCACAGTAATGCTAAAACCCATCTCAGATAAAAGTTAGTGTATCCATGCTATTTCACACACGGATTGTACCATAGCTCTATATTCTGACTCAGCACTCGAACGAGAAACTACATTTTCTTTCTTACTTTTCCATGACACTAGATTTCGTCCTACAAAAACACAATATCCAAAGATTGATCTCCTATCCTCTTGAGATCCAACCCAATCAGCATCTGAAAAACATTCAACCCTCGTATGACCATGATCTTTATATAAGATCCCACGTCCAAGTGCAACTTTAGATAACATAGAATCTGTTCTACTACAACCTAATGATCCACTATAAGAGAAGACATAAACTGACTCACAATACTCACAGAATAAGCAATATTCGGTCGTATCACTATTAAATAGTTCAACTTTCAAATTAATCTTCTATATCTTTCAGGGTCTTTAAATAATACTCTTTCTCTAGTAAGTTGCAAATTTGATATCATCAGAGTACTACATGGTTTGACTCCTAATTTTCCAGTCTCATACAACAAATCAAGTACATATTTTCAATGTGACAGATAAATATCTTTCTTGCTTCTCATTACTTCAATACCCAATAAAATACTTCGATTGTCCCAAATCTTTCGTATAAAATTGACCCTGAAGAAAAATCTTGAGAGAAGATATACCTGATATATCATTTCTGATGATAACGATATCATCAACATACACAACAAGCAAAGTATTGAAATAAAGAAGGGTAGAAGAAAGAAAACAAGTTTACGTGGAAAACCCTAGATCAGGGAGAAAAAACCACGACAGAAGAATTTTTATTATTTTCTACTCACCAAAAAACTATAGATACAACGTATAAATAGACCCCGACACACCCTAAAATAGTATAGAAAAGTAAAAAGACTAAAACGCCCTTAAGGAAAATACGACATTTTCAACACAAAGTAATACCATTATCAGATCGTCGATAGAATGCAGACTGATCAGAAGCACTTTTCTTAATACCAAAACATTCGAGTGCTTGACTAAACTTACCAAACCATGCACGAGGACTCTGTTTCAGTCCATACTAAAATTTTCGAAGACGATACACCTTAACACTCTCTCCTTGAGCAACAAACCCAGGTGGTTACTCCATGTAAACTTCCTCCTGAAGATCACCATGCAGAAAAGCATTCTTAATGTCAAGTTGATGCGAAGGCCAATTATGAGTAGCAGCCATAGACAGAAATAGTCGAATAGAAGTTAATTTAGCAACAGGAGAAAATGAATCAGAATAATCGGTCCCATAGATTTGGGCATAATCTTTGGTAACAAGACGAGCTTTCAAGCCACCTGGGTTTGTTGCTCAAGGAGAGAGTGTTAAGTTGATGCGAAGGCCAATTATGAGTAGCAGCCATGGACAGAAATAGTCGAATAGAAGTTAATTTAGCAACAGGAGAAAATGTATCAGAATAATCAGTCCCATAGATTTGGGCATAATCTTTAGTAACAAGACGAGCTTTCAAGCGAGCCACTGTTCCGTTAGGATTGGCTTTTATAGCAAACACCCATTTACATCCTAGCCTTCTTTCCTGTCGGACGCAAGACTAAATCCCAAGTATCATTCTCATCCAGTGCAAGCATCTCCTCAATCATTGCACTACGCCACCCAGAATGAGATAAAGCTTCATGAACAGAGTGAGGAATAGAGATGGAATCAAGAGATGTAATAAAGGAATAAGTGGGGGAAGACAACCAATTATATGAAACAAACGAAGAAATAGGGTAAGTACAAGTATGTTTATCTTTTTGAAGGGCAATGGGTAGATCATCACTCGATTCCAGATCAGATGTCGAAGAAGCCATCAGTGTAGGACATGTGTCAGAAGGTGCCTGTGGAGGATGCCTAGAGTAAACTCGAGTGACCAGTGGGTGAGCGAGAAGAGACACCGAAGAAGGTTAAGTAGGAGATGATGTGAAAGAGGTAATCTCATAGATTTTTATCCTCCTCTCCTTTACAATGACTAAACGGTGAGGGACTAAAAGGTATATCTTAAAAAAACGTAACATTGGTAGAGATAAGATACTTGTTAAGAGTAGGACAATAACAACGATAACCTTTTGAACACGTGAATAGCCTAAGAAAATGCATTTCAAAGATTTTGAATCTAATTTGGTACGATGTGGATGAAGATCCCGAACAAAACAAACACAACCAAAGATCTTAGGGGAAATATGAAACAAAGATTTCGCAAGAAAAAGAATACGATACGGAATCTCTCCATTGAGGACAGAGGAAGACATTCTATTAATCAGGAAGCAAACAGTGGACATTGCATCGCCTAAAATTGCTTTGGAACATGCATTTGAAAGGATAAGGCGCGGACTGTTTCAAGGAGGTATTTGTTCTTTCTTTCAGTGACTCCATTTTGAGATGGAGTGTCAGCACAAGAGGACTGATGAATGATGTCATGATCACATAAGTAAGATCCAAGTACATGAGAGAAATATTGACCAGCATTATCAGTGCACAAGGTTTTGAGAGAGACATTAAATTGATTTTGAATTTCAGCATGAAAAGCACAAAAATGAGACAATAACTCGAAACGATTTTTCATTAAATATAACCAAGTCACACAAGAATAATCGTCAACAAAAGTAACAAACTAACGAAAACCTGTTTGAGACACAACTAGACAAGAACCCTAAATATCATAATGAACTAACTCAAAAGGAGTGTTGGCTCGTTTATGGACTCTAGGACTAGAGCTAAGATGATGAAATTTAGCAAACTAACACAAATCACAATTTAAAGACAACAAAGAACGAAATTCAGGATAAATTTTCTTCAACACGGACAAAGAAGGATGACCCAGATGACAGTGAACCGCAAACAGGGATGTAACGCCAGAGAGCTACAACTTTTGGTATCTGGTGGACAAAAATGTAAAGGTCCCCCGACTCATGTCCTCTACCAATAATCTTCTTCATCATATGATCTTGAAACAAGCAATAACCAGGAAAAAACAAGACACGAAAATAAAGGTCGCGTGTAAACTGGCTAATAGAAATTAAATTAAAAGATAACTAAGGCAAATGTAACACAAAGGACAAAGAAAGGGATGGGGTGAGAGGAATGGTGTTGGATCCAAGAACAGAAGAGGTGGATCCATCTACCAAAGTGACAGATGGGGATGGGGCAAGGGACAAAGGTGTAGAAAATAAGTTAGAATTACCTGTCATATAAACAGTGGCACCTAAAGTCTATGACCCACTTAGTAGATGATGTAAGAAGGCATTTCAAATTACCTGTCTTAGCAATGGTGGTAGTAGGGTTCGATGAAGAAGATGCCTACACGGATTCCTAAAATACTTGAAATTTAGTAAAATCGTCGATAGAGATGGTAACAGACCTTTTGGCCATATCACTAGTGGAAGTTATCTGTGCATGTTGAGATCGTTGAGCCTTATACAACAAATTTTGACAATCACGTTTCAGATGTCCTGACTTACAACAATAGTGACAAACAATCTCCTGAGAATCTGATTTTCGATTATCATAACTAGGCTTCTGAAAATTGTTGGTCATCCCTAGAGTAACCCGAGAGTTATTATTCTTGCTTATAAGAGCACTAATAGGATGAGAAACAGACGAACCAGATTGAGAACTCTCAATACGAAGAACACGACTGAAGACCTCCTCTAATGATGGAATCACAGAATCAGAAAGAATCTGTGTTTTAGCCATTAAAATTCAGGTGAAAGTCCATTCAGAAATATCATAACGGTCATCTTTTCTCGTTGGGCTTATTGAACTTTGACATCTGGGCTAAAAGGTAACAATAAGGCAAGTTCGGCAGCTGTCTTTTTAAGCCTCATAAAGTAACTTGTAACAGATTCTGCTTTTTGTTCGGCTCGAAAGAATTGCATACAAACATCAAACATTCGATGGACATGTTCTTTTCTCGAGTACAAAAATTCTAAAAACTCTAAGAGATCCTTAATAGAATTACAATGATCTACGAAACCAATAATCTCACTCTCAATGGAATTCTTAATCTAAAGATAAAGTCGAGCGTCATCACGGAGTCAAGCCTTTTTCTTATCATCTTGTGGTGGATTCTCGGTCACATGATCATCCATATCAATACTAAGTAAATAAAACTGAATATTCTAACGTCAATCGTAGTAATTAGCTCCATTTAACTTATGTTCTATTATCTTTGATGCTAAGGGAATTATATTGGATACAACCATATGCTTCATCTCATCCATTAAGAACCAACACACAATCCCACAGGCATAATTAAACAAATCAAAATCAAAAGCAGGGTAAATCAAAGAGCGAAACAGCCCCAAATTAGAACAAAACAGTCACAAACCCTAGGAACAAAAAGGCATTTTCCAAACAGCCTCACACTCGAGTAGATGTTGGTAGAACTAAAGTCACAGATGGACCGAAAAAGCTAACCCAAGACGAACCCAACCGACGGAAGTGAAGAAGACAGCCTCATGCGTTCTCACGCGTCAGTGCGTGGCGATGGAGCAATTCTGAACTAGCGGCACGTGTGACTCACGCACGGCTGTTTCATAGCGGCACGTGTGACTCAGGCACGGCTGTTTCCGATGAACGGCGACGGCAGACGGCGCCCCTCCTGAGGTGGGCAGTGTCGTCAAACGGTCACTCAAAGTGATGACCCAAATTCAAACCCTAACTCACAAAGCCATCAAAGAATATTCTAAACCCTAAACAAAGAATGGCTCTGATACCATGTACTCTGTACTTTTAGAGAATGAATTTCTTATCATTTAATTAGATAAAAGGTAGATAGGAGAATGAGAAACCCTAATCTAGGATATACAAAATTACAATAAAGAATGATTGTACAAATTAATTTAAATATATCTTATAACAAACACACGCACACACCCAAAGAGAAAGAGAGTATAAGAAGAAGAAGAATATTGGACACAGAATAAGAAAATGGAGCAAATAGCTCATTCCAACCCCATCTTGTTTTCAATCTAAAGCTTAAATGGGAATAGTGAAAGATAGTTGTCTTCATCAAGGAAGATCCTTGTTAGAATTTTCAAATGCATGGGAGTAATCAACACATGATGAAATACAGGTCAATAATGAATATGAAGTCTGTTGAAAATTAAAATCAAGAGGCAAGAATTGGTAAGAACCTGGCAACCACCTCGAATAGCTTCCAAGACAAGGTACTTTAATTGCTCCCGGCCGATTGTAACATCCTTCAAATATTCTCTTGACAAAATGATCTGCATATAATGCGTTTCAATCTTTAACTATTATTTTTACAGAATAAAAAAAACCGTTTTGCTGAGTATTTGATTCATAAAAAGTAATAATAAATAAATGTAAAGACATTACAATAATTGTGCTTTTTATGATAAAAGAACTGTTAAGTTTATGAGCTTGAGTTTATATCTAATATTAACTAAGCAACCCCATGAAACAGGGTTTGTAGTGATACATTCATGGGGTTCATCCTTCTTCTTTATCCATATGAATGCAAAACAATGATGAAGGCAGTAAATATAGAACTCGAGAGATTTCACCTTTAATATCCAGGAAGTTAGTGAGTTATATCATGGAACTTGCAAGTAGTTATTCATTAGGGCGCAGATCCTTTAGTTTAACCATCTATACGATAACATGCCAGCTTACCTGAGTTTTTGCAAACTCTATTTCCTCCTCGACCATTTTCAAAACTTCCCTACTCTGTTCTTGAAATTGTGTAGCAATTCCTACAGCTGCAACACGATCTTCAAAACTCATAGGTAAATCTGCACTGCATAAGAAGTTTGTCATAGTCGAATGAGAGAGAGAAATAAATATATGATTCACTTAAGTGGCAAAACATCTACTATACCTTAAATTAATTGCAATCCTGTCTAGCAAGTGTTCACGAACAGCACCCTCTTCTGGGTTATAAGTAGCAATTAAAAGTGGTTTGCATGGATGCCTAAAACTGATTCCTTCTCTTTCAACTACGTTGACTCCTTCAGTTAATACATTAAGAAGCAAGTTACTAATGCCCTCGTCCAAAAGATTGATTTCATCAACATACAAAACTCCTCTATGAGCTTCAGCAAGAAGACCAGGCTGGAAAACAGTCGTTCCAGTCTTTACAGACTCTTCAACATCAACAGAACCAATGAGCCTGTCCTCTGTAACTCCAAGTGGAATCTGCAGCCACATCAACTTGCTTCAATAAGCAATGAAAAATGAGCTCTATGTGAGATACCAAGCATCGTGGTAAGTACCTGAACAAAAGGAGACTTAACAATCTGGGTTTTGATATTACCGGATGAGTCATATTCAACACGATCAGCAAGGCCATCTTCCCATCTTTAGGTTTTTTTTTTTTTTCAGGAGGACAAAAAATAATTGTTATAATAAATTAAATTAAATTAAAATTGAATTAGAGATCAGACTTCTTTCATTCAAGAAATAAAGGCCAAAAGCTTGTTAGGATGCTATATTTCTTTAAAACCATCGCCTAACTTTTGGGCAAGAAAACTCATGAATTAGCAGATTATGTCACTGTTCAGAAGACAGTGAACACCCATGATTGTACAGTCTCATGCTCTCGATAAAACTGCATTTAGTGCCTGCTCTATTGATCTCAATAGGAAGCTAGGATCGACTTATACAACGTATTATTTAAAGAAGTCGAATCTTGGGTTCACAAGATAGAACATTCCAAGGTCGAAATAGAAAAAAGGTCATTATGGGATCACCATAAAAATCCATGGATCTTTTAAATTTCATATCCCTTGTCATCCTACCCCTAACTAACATCTACGCTATTTCCTATCAGGTGCAGAACAAAATTTCTCGACCGAAAATGTAACGTGAAATGATCGCTTCTAAATACTTGGCAAGCTTACTCTTCTGGACAGGATGGATCAGCATTTGAAATTGACCCAACAACTACTTCAATAGGTGGCAAGACGGCATGTAATCCACGAGCCATAACTGTCTTAGCCGTTCCTCGCTTCCCAGAAATGGCAATGCCGCCAATTTCACGGTCGATAGCTCCAAGCAAAAGAGCGGTTTTAATTGCATCCTGTAGAATAGTCGATGAAAGCCACAACAATCAACCGGTCACGGTTAATTACTATACAGATACCGAAACAGCGATGCTACAAATTCAAACGATTATCTACAAGAATCGAAATTAAACTACTCGAAGGACATCATAAGCCAATTATCAAACCAGGCACAAGAACCTTAACGCTAAATAGTGAGAGAGAGAGAGAGAGAGATGATTATAGTACTTGGCCAACAACTGCAGCGAGGGGGAAGTATTGTCTGCCATAGGAAATTGCTTCTGGCTGCTCTGACGCAGCTACAGCTCCATTGCCGGACTCGACGACGGAATTTGCAGAAGCGCGAATGCAATGGCGGATTCTGCGATGGGGTTTTGGGAAGAAAGGGGAAGAGGAAGAGATGAGAAGAGGGCGGAATCTGAAGGAAGGAAGAAGAGAAGACTGGAGATGAGGGAGAGATGTTGAAGAAGATGGAGTGAGAGCTGTGAGTGACATTGTTATTGCAGAGAGGAAGAGAGTCTTGGCGCCCTCTTTCTTTCTTATCCATTCGTTTTCTTGTATTTATGGTACTGGCTATCGGTTTATTTTCTATTTCGAATCTATTCATTTATAAATTATAAATAAGATTATTTTAGTTTTAGATAAATTATCAAAAATACCTTGTTGATCTTTCTAAGAGTTCTATTTTAATTGTCCGATTGTATTGATCTTGTAAGGGTCAATCGTGAGGGAGTAGACTTGTGGAAGTTCTCTGATATGGCTGGGTGTATCATTTTCTTCTTTGGCTCGGCCCAAATTGGGTCTGTTTCTTAGTGTCTTAGATGGTCGAAGGGTCTTGTTCGTCGTTTGTTCGTGTAACGGTTAAGTTTATTGATCTTATGTATGATTTTGGTTGTACATCTTCATTCCTCTTTGAAAAAGAAGGTGGGTTAGTTTTTTTATATGTCAAAGTGGTTTTTCTCATTTAAGCCACGTTTACCAATTCAGAATGAAGATTGATGTAATCGTAATTTAATTTTACTAACAGGTCAATCGTAATAGATCTCAATCGCAAATGTAATTAGATCGTTTTTTATCGCATTTACCTAAAATTGAGAATTTGGTCAATTTTACTATTACCGTTGTAATTACCTTTATCTCTAAGAGGTAAGCCGTAAGATTCATAATTTTGTTCTCTAAAATGATAACAATAATGGTAACCATAACCATAACTGGAACAGTAACGATATGACTAATTTTCAGACGCAGTTTAATTGATCACCTCGCGCTCCTCATTCATATTACATTACTTGGTTTCGGATTTTTAATTGAGGCCACCTGTCAATACGAATGCGGATGCCAGTAAACACTAACAAACGGAGAGAAAAAAGAAAAAAAAAATCTCGCTTTCTATATTACATTTTATTTATTACGATACACCTTTCATAAACGTGACTTTATTTTTCAGGGTACTTTCTCTCTTCCCTTTGGTGGTTAATGAATCGTTTCTTCATATATATATATATATATATATATATATATATATTAACTCTTAAAATTTGATTTTTTTTTTTTTCCTCAAAATAATCCTTATAAGCGTTTGTCTTTAAATTCGTAGATGGAGGACTGAGGAGTTAATATTTGGTTATGTGAACAAATAAATAAATACCTGAATAAAATCGATGATAACAAAGATGCATGCCACATTTCTAAACAATATTTGTTGTCATCTTCTTCCTTTCAACCCTAGGCCCTTAACTCTATGTTTTATTTATGATTTTCCACCAACTCTGACCCAAAATTTATCTCTGATATGTATCTAGATTTGTTCACTTAATCTGGTTTTATTAGATTTGTTCACTTAAACAATATATTTCATCAATGAATTTGTGGACAGAGGCTTCTCAAGGTTGTTTTAAAATACTTTAAACTTCGATGGTTAAAATTATCGATTTTGAAGTTTGAGGGTAAAAATAAAACCAACCTTATAGGTGAGATGTATTTTTTATAATTTGATCTTTAAAATTCATATGCACAACTTCGAGTCAAGTTATAAGCTTTCTTTTTTGACATGAATATAGATGATTAGTGATTGACTTTTTTTTTTTTTTCCTTTTAAAGTTAGTGGTTCAAATTTCCATACCATTAAAAAAATCAATTATTTTAAGGTGATAAGTTATATCATAATATATACTTTCAAATTATATAGAAATATCAATTTTTAAATAGGAAATTTTATAGAAAAAAATGTCAAACTATTTATAGAAATAGCAAAAAAAAAAAAAAAAAATCAATAGAGACTTCTATCAACGTATATCACATAGTATCAATGATAGACTTCTATTAGTTTCTATTATTGATAAATACCGACAAACTTCTATCCGTCTCTATANTAAAGTTAGTGGTTCAAATTTCCATACCATTAAAAAAATCAATTATTTTAAGGTGATAAGTTATATCATAATATATACTTTCAAATTATATAGAATTAAAAAAAAAATTGAAAAAATTTCACAAATAAAAAATGTCAAACTATTTACCTAAATAGCAAGAAAAAAAAAAAAAAAAATCAATAGACTTCTATCAACGTATATCACATAGTATCAATGATAGACTTCTATTAGTTTCTATTATTGATAAATACCGACAAACTTCTATCCGTCTCTATAAAAAATATTAAATTATGATATTTTGTGTAAATAGTTTTTTTTCTTTCTATTTTTTAAAATCTCCCATTAAATAGTTATGGGTAATTGTGCATATGCATGTAAAATTGGATCAAATATTTCTTGAAAAAAAAATTGATCTATGTTTCATCATAGTAACGACCTTTTAGATAAGTGTAACCACCTGTTGACTTAAATTTGGCTGTAAAAAGTAGAAATATTATTTGATGGTATGGTATGGGTTGATGAATTATATAAATTCTTGTATATTATATTAAATTTAATTCACAAATTTATAATTAACGAACAAAAAAGTTATGTAAAATTCTTTAATTAAATTTATTCTAATTTACTAGCAACAAATTGCGCCCGTGGCCTAATGGATAAGGCGTCTGACTTCTAATCAGGCGATTGTGGGTTCGAGTCCCACTGGGCGTGCACCAATATAAAAACCACAATTAATTTGTATTGACCAATCATCTTTTGAATTTTTTTATAATTTTAATTTTGCTCGTCATGTTGCATGCTTTATTTTTTTTTTATTTTTTTAACTTTACTTTCATTCTCCAATCATGAAACTGAGTTTCAAACTCAATTCTTGAAAATGTCTAACTCACAAGTGACTTAACACCAACAAGTCAATTATCAAATTTGATTATTATAACAAAACGTTAAATATAAATAGCAAACCAAAACATATTGGAAAGAAACTGCTTTTTTTAGTCCTCAAGTTTGCACCATTTTTATAGACATTTATTAAAATTTTGAAATAAGAAACGATAATAGTTATTAAACAAGTTTATCTCTCGAGAAACGAGAAATGAGAACATTATCAAACATGCCAATAGTTTTTTTTTTTTTTTTTTTGTATGAAGTCTAACATGTTATCATGAATAGTGATATTGTGATATCATTCTATCAATTAAAACTTTTATACATAGTCAAATCAAGTCTTAATGAGTTATTTAATCTCAAATACTACATTATATAATATACAAATACTATCAGTGATACCCTTTACATTGTTAGCAATAGAAAAGACATTACTGACAATAATTATCAATGATATCTTTTATGATTATCCACCTAGAAGAATATAATTCTATACCTATACGCATGACATACAAACACACTACATGTATCAATAAATTAATCAAAAGACCATGATTATTTACAAACAAGTATAACATGATATCAAATTCAAACAACAAAAAACATCAAAACATTACCATTGATAGAAACATATCAACAGTAGCCACTATTTGGCTGTCATTGATAGAAACATATCAGCAATAGTAACTGATAGCCCATTTCTCAAATTGAAGTCCATGACTAATAGCAACATCACTAATAATAGCTATCAATGATAGTAACTGACAACATATTTATTGAATTGAAAGATATCACTAATAGTAGCTATCAGTTGCTATCGCTAACAGCAGTTATCAGTGATATTCACAGATAGTAGCATCACTAATAACAACTAAAAAAAATTACTAGTCATAATAACTGAAAGCAATTATTAGTCATAGCAACTAGAGATGTTCACGGGGCGAGGTAGGGCCGGGGATGCCATTCTCATCCCCGTCTCCGTTCCCCATTTCATTCCCCATGGGGATTGGGTTCCCCGCGGGGAATTTTTCCCTGTTACTTTTTTTTTTTTGGTAAAAAGCTAAATAATTTAAATCACTAATGTGAGCAAATTTTAGTTAAATAATTAACTTTATCACTAAATTGTTTATTATGGTTAGTTTTATATGACAATTTGAATTTAAAGATAAATTATTCAAATTTTGGCTTAAAAAAGCTAATTAATTTTTTTTAGTAGAAAGAAATAAATATAAATCAAATTATTCACATATATAATCTAAATTTAAACATTAATTTATTAGGTTTCCCAATAAATAATCAAATTTGAAATTTAAATGTAATATTTATATAATAATAATAATAACATAACATTAGATAACTATACTAAATAAATATGTAAAAGCTAATCGACGCAGGGTCGGGGAATGCATTCCCATCCCCGTCCCCGTTTAGCTCACAAGGAANCCGTGTATTGAGGGATTCCCTGACTCGTTCGGGGTGGGTCCCCATGGGCCTCGACTCCATGGGTTTTATGGACATCTTTAATAGCAACTGATAGCACATTTCCTAACTGAAAGTTATCGCTAGTAGTAGTATCACTGATTGCACCTATCAGTGATAACAACTAATAATAGCACGCTTCTCAAATTGAAAACTATCCCTGATAGCAGCCATCGGTGACATTCACTGCTAGCACACTTTTCAAATCGAAAGACTACCACTGATAGCAGCCAATAGTGATAGCTACTAATAGCAACTATTGGCGATAGCCACTAATAGCACATTTTTCAAATCGAAAAACAACCACTGATAGCAGCTATCAACAATAGCTATTGATAGCTACTACTAATAGCAACTATCGACGATAGCCACTGATAGCACCCTTCTCGAATTGAAAGCACTGATAGCGGCTATCAGAGATGACTTTCAATTTGATAAAATCGGAAAGCGACACATAAAATAGTGGTTGGGCGTGGTTTTTTTTTTAATCTTTTACCGTTTTTTGTTCTATATATGCAATTATTTTATCCTTGTACTACATATTCTATTATCTTGGGCTTGAATTTCATTTATACAACTAGCTTATAAAAATATCGTGTCTAAATTATTTCTTTGAACGCAAAATTAGAAGTTATGAAATATTAGATACAAAACAATCCATGTTGCTAACTTTAGTAAGTGGTATATGATTCAACCTGCCCACGAGTAAATGAGTTCAGATCTCCACTTACAAACTGACACGGACAGACTATAATCGGTCAAATTTCTTAACTTCCATTATACTGAACATGGATTAAAAATAAAAATTCATTAATGAAAAATAAAATAACAAATAATGAACAATTTTGAATGAGAACTATCTATTAAGGGGTTGTTTGGGGCCCAACATGAGATGGTATATCCCACATTCTATATCATTTTTTTTATCTTATCTCACTGATTTTAATTGTTCATGGGCCCATTTTCGAAATGCGTTTTGTATCGTACCGTCATTTTCTTTCCGTGTATCATATCATCTCAGTGCTTGAACATATTCAATTATACTTTATCGTCCATACTTGATAAGAATTTTCCAAACATCAAAACTCTCGACATCAAAACTCCCCACATCCTATATCATCTCAGCGCCCCAAATAATCCTTAAGTGACATAGCAACACTGCATATACAAGTTGACAGCAGTATAGACATGACATGTTCACATCACTACGAATATAAGGTGTATTTTAGGATAGGTGGAGGAAGTTAGCAATTGTTGTCCTTTTATATACCATTGGATTGCTGTGTTGTAGTTACTTTTCATCACATTTAATTCCGGGCACAACCTACATCCCATAAGGTTATTGAATATATTTAGAAATACCAATATTCATCAATATTAATAAAATAAATGGAAATTTTAGATCTCGTTTAGTAACCACTTTCTCCTAATTTCTTACCCTGATTTGCATATTTATTAAGTGCAAAAGTTGAATTATTAGCCAAATTCCAAATACAAAAATAAATTTTTAAATATTACTTAGTTTTCAAATTTTGGATTGGTTTTTTAAATCATTTAGAGGTGGAAGAAGTATTTATAGGCTTACTTAAAAAAAAAAAAAAAAAAGTTACTAAATGAAATCTTAAACTTCGTACATTTTTATTTTATTAATATTTTGTTTATGTTTGTCATTATTTTATATTTGTTTGGATTGAGGTAGTTGGAAAGAAACATTGTTTTGGGTGGTTTTGAAAAACAACTATTTAAAAACAACCATTTTTTTTGTTATAAAAAAATGAGAAAGTGTGGAGATAGCCAAAGAGTCCACATCGTGTAGGTATGTAATTCCACATCGAGTTGAGAATAGTTGGAGATAGAAAAGCCATGATGAACGGAAGACATAAAAATCAAATCTTGCAAGTAAGTTGCAAACTTCATGCATCTGCCAAAATCTTTCGTTACACATTTCTCTTGAAATCAACCTTGAACTCTATTTTGTCAATCTCCGATTGTTTTCGACTACATTTTATTTATATGACTTAGTCGATGAAAATTAATACATCATATATTTTTGTTGGACATATATGTTTATGTGGCTTGGATTGACAAAAACTTTTTTTTTTTCTTTTGTAAAATACTATTTTGATCTTACGCTACTGAAGAAGTTCTTTGAATCTCCGGTGAAGCAAAATTCAGAGTTATTCGAAAATAAAAGGGTTGACTACTGAATCATCGTCATTGTCATCATTGAAGGTTAATGTCATACGTTTTAGAAGCCAAATTTGGAGTCATTGTCATGAGTTTTTTTTTTTTTCTGCCATGGGTTTTTAGAAGCCAAATCTGTGTCGAGGTTGCCATGGGTTTTAGAAGGTGAATTACCAAATTAGGGGACGCATTGTGTGGCTTTTTTTAATAATAATTTTAGCTAAATGGCAGAAACTCAGAAACAGAGGAATGACGGATTTCCATTTGGATATCGATACTTTGTATTTGCATAAAAAATTTAAAAATATATATATGAATATCATATTCATAAATGTGGAAAGTTAATTAATTGGTTTTAATACCATATATCTGTGTAAAAAAATTCCCATAAAAATTTAGGCCCGGCAAGTATTTGATTTCTTGTTTTCTTTACCATCTATATTTCTTATAATGATTTGGATATTTATCTTTTTTAAGGATTTGAATTCTTAGCCAAATTTCAAAAACAAAAACAAAATTTTGAAAGTTATTTATCTAGTTCTCAAAATTTGGTATGATTTTTTTAAATCATGGATACAAAGTAGATAATAGAAGGAAACAAATAAAATGATTATCAAACATGACCTTAACTTTTTTTAATGAGATATTTGTTGGGTTTAATCTAATAAACGTTTTACAAAAGTGTTTTCTTCAATGTTTCAAAAAGTTATTCCAAACTTAGGGAATTGGGGTGTTTTTCTTTGATGGTGGGATACAAGTTTAATTTATTGTTGCATTAGAATTTTTGAGTGGTGCTTATTCCTCTAATTACCATGTTTTTGCATTTGAATGCAGAATCTTTAAACAAAATATGAATATCTTATTTTATGAGATCAATATCTGAATATTTCTTTTTTCAAAAGGATAAATTGTTTTTTTTTTTTTTTTTATCATTTGATGTGATCAACCTAGATTTTAGGAATATTTTTGAGTAGTTCGTTTTCAAATTTTAAGTGGTTAGATAATAGGATTTTGTTTAATTTAATAGATTTTGTTTTCGAATACAAAAAAAAAAATAGGTTCCGTTTGATAATCATTTTGTTTTTTTAAAATTAATCCTATGAACACTACTCCCATCTCCAAATTTCTTCTTTGTTATTACTTTTTACTAATTGTTTGAAAAATCAAGCTAAATTTTGAGAACTAAAAAAGTAGTTTTTGTTTTTGGAAATTGGCCAAGAATTCAACAATTGTAATTGTAATTAAGAAATATGCAAATTTAAAAAAAAAAAAAAAAGAAAAGAAAAAAAAGTCAAATGATTACCAAACGGGAGGATCTAAGGGGATACTTGTCCTTTGCTTTAATACTTTAATTTATCATTTGATTGTTTTGGCCATTTTTCTAAGTTAAAATTTTAAGGATTTTTACATAAGAATTATATCTTTGGACATATATTTTCATAAATGTCTTTAATTTTTTTTTTTCAAAAAGGTCTTTTAGTATTATTCATTGGATAATTTTACTATTTTTTTTTATATAGATTAATGGTTATTTTAAATATACTTTAGAACATTTTGACGAATTCATGATTATTTTAAATATACCTTAAAACACTTTGTTATGAAATATAGTACAGTTTATAAACTAATATATGAAATATACCACAATATATAAATCTTCATAAATTTTATTTACACCACAGTATATGTATCATAATACAAAGTCTAAATAAAAAAAAAACACTCGTTTATATCAAATAAACGAATACATATACCACGATATATATCAAATTACATATATATCTAAGTATATATAAAAAAATAGCCACGGATCTCTCTCCCCGTTGTCATCAATCGGATTTGCTTGTCCCGCTATGTCGTCGACCGAATATGCTTAACCCATTATCGTCGATTCGCCCCACGCCGTTTGCGCCATTGATTCATCCCTAAGTCTTTCGTGTCATCTTGTGCTGAGCCATCAATTCTCCCCACGTCGTTGTCCACCACCTACAACTCACATCGCTAGAAGGAGACAATAGAGGGAAGAAGAAGAAATTAGTGCGAATTATATATATATATATATATATATATAACGTAGAGTTAAATTGAAAATAGTCACTGATATTAGTGAAAATAGAGAGGTAAATAGTTTTTTTTTTTTTTTGGTAAAAAATGTAATGTACAATACATTAACGTGATATGTGTTTATTCTTAAAGTCCTTTTATATAGAAATCCCAAAATTTTATTGGCCATTTTTTAAAAAACCTATTATATTTTGTCCATTAGTCCAATCCTATATTTAGCTACGTGGGAGATAGGATTGAGGGCTTTTCAATCGTGGGCTAGGTCAGGGCTTTATTGTGCCGAATAGGGGTGAGCATGGTAGATCAAAAGATTGACCCAACCGACCTCAACCGGCTGAAATTTAAATCGATCGTTTGGTAGTCAACAAAATTCGGTTGGAGTCGGTCTGGATTTTTTTGAACCGACCTTTATGTCGGTTGGCGAATATGGTCAGCCGAGTCTCGACCAACCCGACTGATTTAATATTTTTTTTAAAAAAAACTGCATGCGTATAAATAGGATTTCACGCGTAGGATTTATTCATCTTTTTCAATCTTCAGTCGCCCACCTTCAGAGTATTCACTCTTTATCTCAGCCGCATCGATCCGGTGTCCTACAGTGACTAGTGTCTTCAATCCGTAGTACTGTCCATCGTTCACTCTTCAATCACAACCCGCAGTCCATCATTCCGTCTGACGTCCATCATTGCAGCCCAGTCGCATTGATTTGTCTATCGAACTTGAAGAACTTGGTAATTTTTTCCTCCCTCATTTTATTACTTTGAGTTTTTTTTTTCCTTTCTCTGTGATAGTAAACGAGTTGTTATGAGTTTGTCTATTTTTTTTTTCTCCCTTTCTTTTTTTAGTCTAGGTAAAATGAATCTTGTGTTGGGTTTACTCAATCAATTTCCTGTAAGATTAAAATCAAGCAATAAGATTTTTGTTCTGTAAGATTTCATGTTATGGTTTATTGATTTATATAGAAAAATAGGTATCTTAGAGATTACATACTTCCATCGTTCAAATGTTTTTAGAAGAAGATATCCAAAAATCTGAAGTGAACCAATTATAAAGATCTTGTTGGGTCTAAAATTTTGGCTTATTAGTTTCAACAATACTCTATATATGAAAAAGAATCTACATAAGTTTCATTTTAGTTAATGAAGTTGCTTTCCTATCAGTTGATAACAGTAACTTTCAAATAAGTTTTTCTATAGACATACATGGATTCAACGGATATAGAGTTTGATGGAACTGCAACTGATGCTTCAAAAAATGAACGAGATGCAGAAACAGATGTTGTTGATTCAACAAATTAGACATTAGATGTTCCAAATCCATCAAAAAGAAGGAAGGTTGTAAAAAAAATCCATGGTTTGGGATCATTTTGAGAGGCTAAAAGGTGATCCTAAAGACTCTCATGCTCAATGTAAATACTGTAGAATTGTCTATGCATGTCATTCTAACGTAATGGTACTGGGAGAATTATTTGAAAAATTGTAAAAAATAGCTTTACCAGAAAAAGAGATATCCAACCCAAATGACATTAGCTTGAGTCATATACTTTAGAGAGTTGTCGGGAAGTGTTGGTTGAAATGGTAATTGTTGAGAATTGCCATTCAAGTTTATGGAAGGTAAAGGATTTAAGAAATTTGTCGATAGATTAACATGTGCAAGTCAACCTATATTTGTTGTTTCATCTTGGTTGTGGCTAGAGATGTACTTAAGTTATGTGTTAATGAGAAAAAGACGTTTGAAATAAATGTTTGCGAACAAGAAGTATAGAGTTTCTCTCACTACGGATTGTTGGACATCGGGACAAAATATAAATTACATGGTACTAACTGCCCATTTCATAGATTCTGATTGGAGATTACATAAAAGGATACTTAGTTTTTGTCCAATTGAGAATCATAAAGATGATACTACTGGTAAAACCATTGAAAAGAATTTGAAGGATTGGGGCATTGAAAGGGTAATGACTTTGACGGTTGATAAAGCAAGTTCGATTGACACTGACATTGTTTATCTTCTGAAAAGATTCAATAAGGGATTATTGTTTGGTGGAGAATTTCTGTATGTTCGTTGTTGTGCTCATATATTAAATCTCATGGTATGTGATGCTTTTAAGGAACATAATGATTGCATTAATAGGGATTCAATATGCTGTACAAATTAAAGATCTTCTCCTCCACGTTTTTTGAAAATTAAAAAATGCATTGAAATTAAAAAAAATTATTGTAAGAGTTATGTGTCTTGATGTTCCCACTAGATGGAACTCCACATATTTGATGGTTGAGACAGTCGTGAAGTTTGAAAAGGGTTTTGATATATTAGAAGATGAAGACGTTTCTTATAGACACGGTTTGTCACCAAATAAGAAAGATTGGACAAATGCTAAAATGTTGATTAGGTTTTTAAAAGTCTTTTATGATGTGATGTTGAAGATTTCAGGCTTTTTGTACACCACTTCGAATATGATTTTTCATCAGATTACAGTGGTTCAGAATTGTATACGTTTGAATGCTGGTAGTGCAAATGCAATGCTAGTTGGAATGGCCAATAACATGAAGACCAAATTTGAGAAGTAATGGAAAACAATGAAAAAAAATAATCTATTTTTGTATGTTGCTGTTATGCTAGATCATTGAAAATTTGTATTGAAAAATTGATTTAACGATAATGATTTATAACTAAATATAACTTTTACCTAATAGCAAATAGTACTAACTATTAAGTGGTAAAATGTAAATAATCAATTATTAAATATAACATTTTTTCTAAGAATATTATATATATAAAAAAGGAAATATACCAAACCGACCGACCGACTGGTCAGTCGGTCGTGTTTTTTGCTTAATCGATGGTCGGACCGATTTGGTTAGGTTTAAAACCGATTCTACTTAGTTCGACATCGGTTTGGTCGGAAAACCGACCCCGACCGGTCGTTGATCATCCCTGGTGCGAAATATGAATAAGAGTAAGACCTATTTGCCGACAGAGATGGAAAATTGTGGACTACACAATGGGTTTTTGAACATGGGATTAACTAACACATATCTCACTTTTTTCTAACAAGTAAATGAAAAAAATTTTAAATCATATTTTGAAAAATAGAAAAAATATTTTAGAATTAGAAAAATAGAAAAATCATTTTTATGTTAATTACTAATTATCAAGAAGTGAAAATATACATGGACACCAAAAACTCATTAACCAGAATTAAAAAAACCAAATTTAAATTTAAATCATAACAAAAAAAAATCCATTAGCTATTTAAAAACCTAATATTTTTTAAATCTTAGTAAAATGGCGACTAATTAAAAAAAAATTAAAATTCAAATCATGCAATTACGATTCTATTAACAACAAAAATCTGAACACATTGTGTTTACAAGCATTTTTTAAATGTAAATTAAACCAATACTCTTTATTTGTATTTACTATAATTTTTTTTAATATTGTTAAATACACAGTAATTAACCACGGGAATTCTAGTGGGAGTTCTCAAATAGATAAAAGATCTGCAAATATTCAACTAACAATTAAGCAGCTCACTAAGGAAATTATTGTAGCCCATTAAAAGGCCCAATATTACTGAAATCAGTTTGGTTATTATTATTGTTATTCTGGTTTGGGCTGTTTCCCTCTCATATAATGGGGCAGTCTTTTGATCACTTCATTAATGAAAACAGAATTGCTTTGTGATCTCGCTAATTCTTTGTTGAGTTTGTTTTGATGGTATCAGAGCAAAAGCTTAATGGCCTACTAGTGAGCCTTGGACATCCTCTTTCTCTCATCAAGCTGACCTATTGCAATTATCTCACCTACAAATTGCAAATTGTGAAATATCGGAACTCGTGGATAATCCAAAATATCTTATTTGAATGAGACAAGATCGTCTTCAATGTTCTTGATTGATGGGATCATCGTCTTCTATGTTCTTGGTTGATGGGATCAATGAACGAAGATGTTGTTACTCCAATGGTAGGTTGCATCTCAACAGAGGAGTAATGGGTGCCTTGCCTACGAGAAAACCGTCTACCACTGCATCTGAGTATCATTTCGATAGATATGGAGAGAAGGTCCTTGCTTTTAAATAAATGTTTATTGGTTATGTTATAGTGTAGTTGTTATGGAACATCAACTTCAATATCAATTTCAATGAGGAAAACTAAAGTCTAAATCAAATACGAAGTTGATAACTTAATAAATATTAGTTATATTTATAAATTTGATTTATGGATTTTCTTGAGAATACATTAGATTTCTTTTGGTCGTTACAACTTCTTTCCGTAGATCATTTATTAGGGTAGAGACTATGTTGACTAATATTACATTAGTGCAACGGCATCTAAAAAAATATATTAATGCAACCAAAAAGAAAAAAAGAGAGTATGAGTCGAAATTGAGAGAGAGCTTAACATTTCTTAATAGTTAATAGAACAACAGATAAAGACAAGACAATATGAAATAAATGATAATAGTATTTGTTGGGAATGACTCAACCATTAGGAAAGTAGGTTTCTTTCCTTACATTATAGCTTTTAATGTTTAGGTTTGAAACTTTGAAAAACATGTCACTATTGCTGTTTTCTTTTAATTTTGAGGACTTGAATATATAATGAAAACTTGAAATTATTGTTTCTAGTCCAGTCCACACTAAATTTTTTATTCAATTGCTCAACCTGCAACTAACTATTTAATGAAAGCCCTTTCTAGATGAGGATAATAAATCTGCATTTATCAATAATGCAAGATTAGGAACCTCAAACAATGAGCCAATATCTAAATTATGTTTCAGAAGTCATAACTACCTTTATAGTGTATGTTTCCAAACTAAATCTAACACAAAAATTCCTAAATTGGTATTCATAAAACTTCATTCCAAAAATCCATTTACAAAATGAAGAACTCATGCCAAAGTGTTCACAGTCAGTCTGCAGTTCTTTCTTTTTTCATAATACATAACTCTTTAAAAAACTAAAAGAATAAAATAACGATCACATGAAGTCATTTCTGGAGTGTGTAATTTGTCACCCACAGATCAAAATTCGATATTAAGAGTAAAAAACGAAGAGGGCACATCGAACACACGAAAACAAAATGAAGAAATGGCAATTACCACATTGTTGAAGCTCTAAACTGTAAGAATTATCCTTCTTTCTTGTGTTAGCATCTTGTTAGAAACTCAGCCAGCCATTAATAGATGTTGTAAGTTGTAACACACTTCATAATTCATCTCTTCTGTCTGTACATGGTACTAAGAACAACTACACACTTCTCCTCTGTCACCCCCCAGAAAAGATGGGGATAAAATATTGTTCAAAGGAAAGGAAAAATCTTGAAAAGCTTCAAATCATCATCCTTCTTTTTGTTTTGTTTTTTAGAACTCAAGGACACAATTGTACAACCTATTGAACGGATCCTGTTCAAGTAAGGTCGTGTTTTGTTTTGTTTTATAATGTTACGTTTCCTCTTTTTCTTCTTTTCTTTTTCACTCTATAATCAAATCTATCACTCTCAATCATATGAACAAGCTACTAGCTGGAAATGAAAAACTGAAACACATTCATTTTACTTCCTCCATGGCATCAAGATTGATGTGTTAAGGATCAGATCAAACCTCCACCTCTTTTGCGAGATTTAGCCATCAAGATTCCCTATGAACCAATTTTCAACTTTTGGCCGGTTTCACTAAGAGGGGTCAAAACTGCTGCTGGATTTCTTGACCAAACGATCAATTATTTGATGAGCCCTAGTGTAAAACCTCATTTGAAAGCCTGAATTCTATCATGACGTGTTGGTGTAGAGTTCTTACGAATACCTGGTTGATCGAGGAAATTCCGATCCTCGAGCGCCATAAGCTCTCCATAGATCTTGCCACTGAGGCCTAACGCTGTTTCTTTCAAATTGATGACTTTGATGAACATCTGTATGTGATCTAGGGGTGCTGCTTCCATTGCGTTTCTTCTGGGCAGTCCTCATCTCTTCTTCCGCATCGTATCGTGAGCGCTGAAAAAAAAAGATCAGTTTTACCTATAAGGCTATAATCATCTGATAAAATGTATCGAGCTCTATTAACCTAGAAGTATAGAAAAAAGAATGCCCAACATAATATGTGAGAGTGACTTGTAAAACTGGAGTTCTCCCTGCAGGGCGCCTTCCGAGAGAGGGAGGGGGGAGGGGGGTAGGCAGAAAAAAGAATTAAACAAATGTCAGCAACAAAGATGCCTTTGTTTATTTATTATTTAAAAAATAAATAACAATAAAACATTTCATGAATGAATGAAATTTCTATCAAAAGTTGGAGAAGAACCCCCCCTTCCAAAAGAACTCTTCCAATTGGGCAGAGAAGATGATAGGAATCTTTCAGTTACCTTAATAGGATCTGAGAGTACTGCATATGCCTCTCCAATCATTTTAAAAAGTTTATCAGCATCTTTGTGGACTCCTCCAGCTATATCCTTCCATAGCACATTATCTCCATTGTCTGCTCTAGCCAAGGATTGGCCAGCCTAATCAAATGAACAACCAATATTAAGAATACACACAAAACAAATAAGCATATCAACAACGTAGAAAAAAACTTAAACCTTGTCTGGATGGTATCTGAGAGCAGCTTTCCTGTACGCCTTCTTAATTTCAGCTGAAGATGCAGATGGATCAACTCCCCTGCCATCAAAGTTAAATTACTAATGATTCTCATAGCTGAAATTTAAAGGACCTCTTCTCTCAAATTTCTCATCCTACTGCTAAGGTTTAGGTGCAATTCATTATGTACATTCAGTGCCCAAAAACTGCATGCCAAAACCTTTGTTATCAATAAAACTAATACTTTTGAGAGTATAATAAGTGTGGGGGTTTCAAACCATAGACCTCTTGGTTGTTAACACATTTTATGCCTATTGAGCTAAGCTCACTTTGATAATAAAACTAATACTTTTGCGGAGGTTAATGTTAGGAACCAAGGTAGTATGGGATGCCTTTGTCCCATATTGGTTAGAATGGGATGACCAATGTGGTACTTAATTGGCTTGGCGCTCCCACCCCAATAGCTAGCTTTTGGGATGTGGTTCTCCAAGGTGCTTAAGTACCTAACAATAGTAAAAGCCAGCTATTGAGGTTGGAGAGCCAAGCTACTCAAGTACCACATTGGTTATCCCATTCTAACCAATGTAGGACAAAGACATCCCATACTACCTTGGTTCCTAACTGTTCTTTTAAAAGATGAAATGAAATAGCCTAAACCACCTACAAACAACAATAAGGTTCCTCTATCATCTTGAGCTGGACCATTGTCCTGAACTAATGTAGTTGTCAATTACAAACTACATAAAGCATACGACTAAACTAATAAATGTTATTGCACTGTTGCTTAAATCTTCCAAGGTAGTTCACAATGTGGGATCTACTTAGGCTCTTTGCCCCGTTAAATAAGCACCGTGCCATCCTATGTAATGCACAAGGGATTACTGTGCCCAGCAGACAAAAAACTATACCAAGACGGATACAAGAAATCAAGGCAGAAGAGTAGATTATACATTTTGGTTGACACTTGAAATGACTTGAATGACATGAATTCTAATCCAGAAAGAGGGGGACAGGGAATAACATAAATAGGTGCTTATATGAAGCATTATGTCGATCATAACATCAACCAAAAACTCAAATGGAAGGGGAAAAAGGTTTCGTTAGTATTTGAATATTTCTATTGAGTTATAAAATTACGACCATTGCATTGATTGAAAAAACAAATTATTTTAAGACTAAGTCTTTAAAAAAATCTAATAAATAACTAGATCGCTATTTTCACTCCCAAATGCAACATCTCAAAGAAAGCCAGCTATTACTTAACAGATCTTTTATATGATGGGTGATATACTTACAGAATAAGGTACATGTCCAATGGAATTTCCTTTCTTGATTCTTCTTCAACTTCTGCAAGCCGGAGACGAGCTTGTCTCAAATCATTTGTACTGGTACTTGATCTATCAGAAGTAGCATACTGAAATGTCTTCTCTAATTCCTTCGAGAAAAGTGATACAAGCTTTTGGAGATCATTAGCTGCTTGACCGTAATCTCTAATCATTTCATACAAAATGGCCCGTCTAGAAATTGCCTGTGAATATAAAAGCTCAATTAGAACATGTTATGATTTATGTTAGTGTTCATTTACATTCTAATTTTTCTTCGAGAAAACCAAGAAGAATTAGGGGATATTTTTTTCTCGAAATTATGTTTAGATATTTTTAAAATTATTTGATATCGCCTTTATAGTTAAAATTGAAAACCGTCTGGTATTTGTTGTGTGTTTTTATTTACTTTTTATTTATACTTTACAGAAAAAGGTAACTCGATCACTAAACACAAAAATGAAATGATAGCCAGATAATCCGTCCAACACTGAAGAAAAAGAAAGGACAAATTGAAGCAGGGAGCACGTAAAAAAAGTTGCACTTTAACGAGCATTTCTTTTCTGCTTATTTATGTTAAAGCTTTAAGCATCTCAATTCTCGTTCAACTAAAAGGATCCAATTTAAAATTTTAGCTTCTTAAAACATCAAGAATAAAGTTCACTCCATTTTAGGGCATGCTTTTGAGATATTGATACTTAACAAAATTTGTTCATAAACTTATTCTAAATGAAAATGAGAAAGTCATCAATACCTACTTCACAAGAAAGTGGATGCAAGACCTAGAAGTCATTTTTTAGAAGAAAGCCTTCGATGTACCTGACCCGGTTTTTGTCCATCACATTCAATATAAGCATACTATAAATCCTTGTCATACCATTCATTGTAGTGCAAATAAAATTGAGTGTTTATTTTGAAAGCTTGTACGAAAGAGCCAGATTCCAACACTACTCATCCCAAGGACTATTGCCAAACTAAATTCAACCATTTTTAAATACCAAGCAGAATTTTATTTGAATCAAATGTTCTTTCTATGCACCACCTAGATAAGTTTTGACAGGCAGTTCCTAGTATTCTCAGAAAATAGTAATGATGAAAGAAAAAAAATTACCTTGAAATACTCTTCATCAAGGGCTATAGCAAGACTACAATCGGCAATAGCATCAATAACTTGGCCCTGAGCTTTGTATGCAGCAGCCCGATTGCAAAAACAAACAGCTGTGAAGGGACGTGACTCGACATTGCATGACAAAGCAGCTGTATAATGTTCAACGGCTTCTGCATACCTCCCTGCCTGAAATGCTTCATTCCCAGCAGCCTGCAATCATTTGGGCGGGAAAAAGACTATGGAGATAAGGTGTCCACTCAACTAAATTGAAATAAAAATATTTAAAATGATTTATTGTTAAAATCACCTATTGACCCAAAAGCTTAAGTTGATAGGTAAAAGTAAATTTAATATTATATCATCTCACACTCCTCTTCACTTGTGAGCTTGAGATATGTAGAAAACCCGGAAAATGATAATCGATATTAATTGGAGAGAAAATAGCACTACAGGGGTTTGAACATAGGATCTCTTGGACCACCTAATCTGATACCATGTTAAATCACTGGTTGACCCAAAAGCTTAAATTGATGGGTGAAGGTAAATTTAATATTATATCATCTAACAAAGACATTTGATGCTGCCTAGTAGAACTTCAATTTCACCAAAATTATTTGCTCTTTTTACATGCACTTCCACTTAGACGCACAGTAGTAAACATACAATTGGTAATTTACATATCATGAAGAGTTTAAATTTGAATAGGACGTGGCTTCTCTGCATATTTGAAGGATCGTTGAAATGAAACAACGAAAAATGAATATGATCAAGTCATGGCTGATAGAATAGAGGAGCCTCAAATCCAGAGACATACTTTTGAAATAGTAATGCACATATACAAAGCAATTCACTTAGGATACCTTGTGACGAAGGAGCTCCCTCATGGTAATGGCTAGAGGTATTGATGTCTCCAGAAACTTTCTCCCATTCCTGGAACTTAAAACTGTCAAACTGGGGAAGTCCCACAATTCCACTTTCTGAAAGAAAAAATAAAAACAATCCTTTTCCTCTCTAATTTGTCTTCTTTTCAATTTACTTTTTTATCCGTTTCCCAGCTGAAAAGAAGAGATTATGAATTCTATACTAGTCATATCAGGAAGCATAACAAATTACCCAACCATTGTAGACGCTCTCTCCTCTTGCATTTCTAAAGAAGCCAGACCTTCCTCAAGTTTTCCCAGAAGGAAGTAGGACTTGAGTGTCAAGCGGCATCGCCAAATCCTGAAGTAAAACTTCTTTAAGATTTCAGAAGCATCCAGATTAGAGGTTTGACTGACTAAATCTTCTGAACAAGAATTTTTTTCAGCAGAATCTAGAGTCTGCTCACAAAACTGAATCACCTCCTCATATCTTCGAAGCTGCAATTTTTTTTTTAATAAATAAAAAAAAAAACATTGTCATGCTGCATGAAGATTAGAAGCTCTCGTATGAAAATGAAAGTTGGTTTACTTGCAGTAAAATCCCATAGTATTATCCCAAAAGAAAACAAAGGAAAAAGAAGAAACGAGAGAAAGAGAGAGAGAAAACAACAATAACAATAGGGGAGTGCAACAAACCATAAAAAGAACCTCTGCTTTCATTTCATGTAATTTTTCTGAGCATGAGCTTATTACCAAAGCCTCAGAAATTAATTCCAGCGCACTCTGCATATCGCTGGATGTGCTTCTTAGCTGAAGTTCGGCTAAACGTTTCATGCATTCAGACACTTTCTGCAAGCCAGTACAAACAATAAGACTTGGACATACAGAAATCTCCTGTCACACCTATTAAAAGTGAATGATCAACTAAACCTAAAACCTAACCTAGTTTTTTGAAAAAACCCACATGTACCTTCCTCAACAAGCTTGTCTCTATCAAAAGAAACAAAAAGATTGAAAATTTTGTGGAGGTTCAAGTTAACACACGGTTCACGATAAAAAGTAGAAAAATTGGGGTGTAACATTGTATCAACTTTTTTCAAGAACTAAACTAGTACTCAAAATATTCCAACTTCTAAATGCTTGAAGGAAAAAATAACGACCAAGCCCACCAAACCAATATTCGTTAGCCAAATAGTATTGGCATAAAAGTATATTATTTGTATGTTTAAGAATAAGAATTATGAAAATATTCATTGGTTTTTTTTGTATAAGAAACTGTAGAGTGTAGACTGTGCTGAGAGAAAGACCATGCAAGAAATAAGAGATGAAATATTCCAATAAGACTAAATAGTGACAAAAAGGAAGCCCAACTGGTCACAATTTCAAAAAATATGGGACTGAGGACACCATGTGGAAGCAAAGAGATAAATTGAGTTCCACTATTCATGGATAGATTATTCACTGCTTTTATAATCATTGCACAAACTAAACTTCCACTAAAGATGTTAATATACACGTCAAAGAGAACAAAATACTAAACAATATCATATCCTAGAAAGAAATTTTTACCTGAGCATTTTGCAAGCCATCAGATGCTTCCACTACAATTTTGCGGTCCACACAGATATCATTTCCAGGCTGTAGGCATTTCTTGAAATATTGTATCGCATTCTCAACTTCCCCAAGGCCAAGGTAACAGCTAATTCATAAGATAGTACTTCAGTGATACGTTATGAGCAGAGTTGTCAAGATCCACTTCAACTCATAGTTCCAACCATAAGAAGTCTAAAACATTTCTATACAAAAAAATTATTCATTATAGAGAATGTGTACTGCAACCAAGCACAACCAGAATCTGCTATTGTAAAAGGTTTCTGATTTTTACAAAAAGAACCATTAACAAACCATTCCTGGTACGACCAGAACATATGATGATAGGAGGAACAAAATTATTCTTTTTGTCTTATATGTTCTCTGTTGGTCTAGTACAAAATTTTCTATATGTGAGCACGTGTAGCTTCCTATGTCTATCTAATGGTCAAAAGGGCAAGCTGTAAACTCAAATGCATTTTAGGTTAAGTGTTAAAATCTTAAGGCCACCTATTAAGGATATTAAATAAAGCTCTCCGATGCTAAATATTATAAGCTCTTAACAATTCGATTTTATCTTTTTGAGATGAAAACCCAACTTTCGTTGAAAAAAAATGAAAGAATATAAAAGCATTAAAAAATTCTAAGCCCACAAAAGGGAACACCCCTAAAGGAAGGGCACGAATCAAGCAAAATAAAACCTAACAAATAATTACAAAAAGCGTCTGTCACCAACCCCCAAAGAGAAACATATTAATACACTTTCTTTAAGATTCTATTGTTCCTCCCCCCAAGGTCAAACAACTCACTTGTTCCTTGGATAAGATGACTTATGTTTCAGGCAAACCTACCATATTCAAACCAACTGCTGTACTATTGTTAGTCATTATAATCTTTGGGTGAAATCATTTACTAAATTGAAACCTAAAAAAAAGGTCACATTAACACACTCAAGAAAATAGGTGATGGTTATCATTATCATATCAACGCAACATGTAGGCCCACAAAATGTATATAAAATTGCAGCTAAATATACAAACATGCATCGGACATACAGTTAGAAAAATGCTTAAGCAACTAACTATTGAGAATGAAAACATTACTTTTAACTCAATATAGCAAGTCAATCAAAGTAACCTTAAAGAGCTACGGACATGTGCATATGTGTGTATCAAACTCAGAATAAGACAAGCCAAGAAAGACAATAAAGAAACAGTGAGGCCATACTTTGCAGCTCTAAGGTACACTTTATAAAAGCCAGGATCTATAGCAGCAGCCATTGTACAGTCACTGATTGCGTCTCTCAATCTTCCCAGAGACATTCTAGTTGCTGCACGATTGCTATAACAAAGCATCAAAGCCCTGAGACAGCTTCTAGACGATTCATCTCTTGAAATACAATTCACCCCTTGAGTGTAATGATCCTCAGCCTTGGATAAATCACCACTTGCATATGCCTGGTTGCCTCTGTAACATATTTTGCAAATAAAAGAGAGAAAATCTTGAAGCTGGCAATGCCAAAGTTGAAGATAATCACCTAATTGAAATGAAAATTCCAAGGACACACCTTGTATGATATTAATATCTATGGCAATAAAAAATCATAAGCACCAAAACACTAACCTCAATCTCCACTTTTCACAAGCCTCCTGGGCAGCAACAGTTGCTGCTATAGTAGAAACAGACTCTTGCTTCATCTCCGGGCCTTTGTTCACCCAAGAGTCAACTCCATATTTGTGTTGAGCCATAGATGGATCTCCTTTTTGACTTTTCTGAGACGATATCGGTGATGAATTCCCAGAAAATGTAACGAATTGCGCAGAAGATGACGACAATGGAACTTCAATACCAAGTGTTGGGGACATATGAGAATCTTGACCAACTTTTCCCCAACTTTTCTTTTTATATTGGCGTTTGGATGTAGATAATTGACCTTGAGCAGCAGAAGAGGCAGCAAATATAAAATTCGACCTGGAAGTATCCTCTGAATTTGAAGCAAAACTAAATTGCTTCCTGTCATCGCTATCCTGCCTCTCAAATTTCAAACTTGAACTGGCTTCTGTTTCTTCTGAAATAGCTGCTAGATCACCACTTAAATCCAACTCTTCATTTGCAGATTTGTAGCTTTCAGTATCTGCACCTGAAACAGATTCTTCCAGAGGACCTTCAGCACCACGGTTGGTATAAGAATGGTAAAGAGAGCCACCATCTCCTTCTACTTCAGTCGCACTCAAAGCAGGTTCACTTATATTTAAGTTTTTTGCAGCGTTAAGCAGATCTTCATCTATAACATCAGTTAAGACCTCAGGTTGTAACTCATCAAATTCAACAGAGTTGTTGTCAAGATTCAGTGATTCATTGGATGTCACAGAATTTTCACGAGAGATTGGATCACTAGCTAACGTTTCCTGATATGGTGAAACATCCATTGGTGAATAGGGTTCAGATGCCTTGTCTCTCTCCAGAGGATCCCTTTCCCTTGAAACAAAGTCCAGAGTTTCGTGATCAACATGCAACTGTACCGTGGTAGGATTATATCTTCCACTGCTACTCTTTGGTCCAAATTCTTTAATTGGATCTCTCTGTGCATTGAACTGAAAATTTTGACCCATTCCAGCAGAAAAAATGTTTGTTTTGACATCTGGCGTTTCAAATTCTACAAAAGATGATCCAGGATTTTCTTGTTTAGTCCTAGAGCGAAAGCAAAATGTTTCTTTGTTTCTGTTTGTATCCTTTACTTGAAATGTACTACCAACAGCATTAAATTGCATATCACTATAAAATATTGAAGAAGGCATAGCCATACCATTTTGATCATTCCCGTCCTTTTGTGCATATGTAGGAACCTGATTACCTCCCATGTCCTTGTACTCCTTCTGAGATTTAATGTCTGTGGCCAATGGTTGATTAGGATTTCGATCTAAATCGCTAGAACTTTGCACTTCTGTCGTCTCTGCAATTCCTCCAGATGAAGGCGTCCTTTTATCTAGTTTCATCTCCTCCATCTTTCTCGACAACAAAGTATCCTTTTGCTCAACAAAATTACCACCGGTCCTTTGGTTGCTTTCAGGGACAAATTTTTCTTCCTTGTGGGTGTTGATATTTGTTGAATTCGATGTGCCCTTTATGTTCAAACCTTTTATCTTCTCGGGGAGAGAATCTGCTGAGCTTCCAACATCAAAGCTTGTAACACCCTTACCCTTGTCCAATCCGAATATATCCACACCATCAGCTTTAAATGCAGCACTGCCAATATCTTTAATGTTCAAATGCTCCAACTTGTTAGGGAGTTCTGAAACTAGAGGATCACCAACATTACTGCTCCACAGACCAAATTTAGCCTGTTCATTTGATCTCAACCTCGAACGTTCATTTCTAGTTTTGTCAATTCGTGCAGCATTACCTTGCCCTTCTTCAATGTTCAATTTCCCCATGTCATCCGGAAGCTTTGATTCAATGGCTTTGTCGCCTCCTTTATCAGAAACCTCGGTTTTACTGCTATTACCTCCATTGAAGCTGAATTTCCCATCTCTAGCAATCGGAGCCTCATCTACACTTGCGATATTCAATTTCTTCATTCCATCAAAAACTTCTCTTTCTGACCTCTCCAAATTCGAGCTGGTGGTGCTCCTATTTTCTCCAAATACAAATGGCTGATTCTCAATCCCACCCGATTTACCGGAGACAGAATCCTGACCACCCCAAAACGATACTGGCAATGAATTCCCGGTGGACGGCCGAAACATTTCCGGGAACGCCGCCGCAGACCTGAAATCCTGTGAATTCGCTTGCCTTCTCACCTTCGTCATCCTCGGCCTCGTAAGACCAGACTTCGATCGAGGAACCGATTGCGTAACGAAACTAAAGTTGGAATACCCATCATAAGAATTCGAAGACCCAGAAGCATTATCGTGGAAGCTTGATGAATTCATGTCCTATGGGCAAGGTTTTGGCAACTCAAAGAAATTGAATCATCATAAATCTGGAAGTCGGAGCTGGGTCTGTTGATTTAGAGGGTCAAGAACACAGGTTTCCTTTGAAAGCTCGAGGCCGCCCATCAATGGCAGACCGATTGAAACCCAATGCAGAAACAACGATCATACTGAATTTGGGGAAGTATGAATGGGATTGAAATGGAAAGTGGGAAGAGTATTTTTGAGGTGGGAGTTTATTTCCTTGGGTTGGAAGGCAAAAATCAAAGGGAAGAGAGAGAAAGAGATAGAGAGGAAGAGAGATTTGTATGGATTTTCAACAGTTTAATCACAGGTGTGAGTTTGATAAAAGAAAAAGAAGCCGATTGCTTTCTTTGGCTCTGTTTTTGATCTTCTAAGGCCGCTTTCAATATCATGTGTTGTGTTTGTAGCTTCTTCAATCCCCTTCATTTGGGTTTTTCCTTTTTATTTTTTTCCTTTATTTTCTATCCCTTTTTCCTTTTCATATTATTGGGGTTGGGAAGTTGGGTCCATCCCCTTCCTTGCTCTTATCACAATGATCAATTCAAAAATCAAATTTTAAGGCAAAATTTTCATTTTTGGGTTTCTTAAAATACTTGTCACAACATGACAAGTTGACTCTCTCTTATACTATTTCATAATTTCATTATATTAATCTTCCATATAGTGTATGTTTATATATATTTCTTTTTCATATATAAAATCTTCCATAGAGTATAAAATAAAGGTAATTCACTTAAATATGGTCACTTTTAACAGGTAAATTAACCATAGCTTATAATTAAATTACCTAACTTTCCTTTAAGAATATGCGGATTAGTATAATCGAAATCTTAATTTCGAGGTTTATAGTATAAATACTATGTCAAGTCATACTTATTTGACAATTGAATTAGTTAATTTTGTATTCCATTGCATATATTTAGTTCATTTTAGAGAAAAGAAAATTGTGTGAGTACTATCGTATATAATTTTCATACTGTACCCTTTTTTAAGAGAGGTCATATAAGTCACTTGAATCCAAATCCACAATTTAACTCACATCTCAATAGAAAGAGATGTTCCACTCGAGGTGTTTACTCGATAAGGAGTTAATTAAAAGGGGGGAAAACATTGTTTTGGTACAATCTTTTATTGTGTTGCAATGTATTTTTGTTGTGTGATAATTATGTTTGGTTGTTAACTATCAGTAATTAAGAAAAAAACATGGAATATAAAAAGTATTTAGTGGTATAAATGCAGTTTTTATTAATATGATCGTGGGTATATAAATAAAAACAATTATCTCCAATGATATGAAGTTATGAAGGTTACTTACGAAATAGATATTTAGAGGATTGTTGTTCCTAACCTATAATTTTCATAATTATAATATTGGGTTGAATTTTAAAGGCCATATATGTTGCAAATGATTGAGGGGGTGAAAAGTCTATGGTTGGTGACTAGTTTATATATAGTATGAAATTTGTTTACATCATCTATACATTTACACAACATGTATAATAAGAAAACCCATATTATCAAGATGGTTATGAAAAGGATGCCATATGAATTATCAATAGTATTGAAAAGCACAATATTGTTCTTATTGTGGTGTGGGGGCAAAAAGGTTCAATTTATAAAACAGATTCCATTTGATATAATATTAAGAGCTTGGGAAAATTTTCTTATCCCCTAAGAAAAAAAAAAGAAAAAAAAAAGATTTGGTAAGAAGAAAAAACATTCACTCCAAGACAAATATGTTGTTGAGTGGTTGGTTGGTATAATTTTAATTTCAATCATAAGAGAAAAAAACAATCAGAGAGATGGACTGAGAAACAAAGTTAGTGAAGATAGTTTTAATATATAAAATGAGAAAATCAAATCAGTTTCAATTCAATAATTCATTTCAAAAGTAACAATATGCACTGTATTATAATAAATAATGATCTATTTAACCTTTACAACTCTAAAATTGTAATTATTTAGTCTATTAACTTTAATAAGTAACAATTTAATTTTTATCATAAAAATTCTTATTAAAACTAATTGTTAATTCTTATTACATAATAACTTATTATTTATGGTCTAATGATCTCTAGTCAGTTTATTGATCTACATGTATAAATTAAAAAATTATTGAATCCTACAATTTTTTTTTCATGATAAAGACTTAACTGGTTATTATAAAGTAGATAAATTAAATTGTTACTTATTAAAGTATGTAGAGTTAAATTGTTATAGATTGCTAAAAATTGTTATAAAATTGAAAGTACGTGAACTAAACCTTATCGATTAAAGTTCAAGAACTAAATTGTTATTTTAATAAAAATTTAGAGATTAAAAATATTTTTTAATCTAACTTTAATTTCTAACATTGTTTATAGGATGAATGACTGAATAATTAGCTTTAGAGATGATAATTAGTTTCTCGTCATTGTGTAGTTAAATACATTCTAAAAATTAAAGCATTTGAACAATGGTTTATAAACCAATAAAATCTAAAAATAAAAATAATCAACCCACAAAAAAACAAGCTAAAACATATTTAAAGATTTAAAAAATTATATTAAGAAAAACCCTCAATTGTAATATTTGAATTAACGTGATCACAACAAAATTCGCATGGTCTCAATTAACAAACCCTTAAAATCTTTATATATAATTAAAAATAAATAAAACAAAATATTTAGATCGACTATAATCATATATTTGCATATAGTCCTAACACACAAAGAAAACAATCATATTATAGGTGTGTGGATTATATTTTAATTTAAAAATAAATCATTTAGAAAGAAATTTGAGTGTTTGACCACCATTCAAAATAGATTTTCAAGTATATTTTAATCAATTTTTATAAAAAAAAAATATTTAAATAAAAATGAATTTTTTGAAAAACACTTATTTCTCAAGACAATTTAAACGTGCTCTATATAGGATATACATGGGTCAAGTTGAGTTGGTTGTGAAGTGTTTTTAGACCAATACAAAAATTCGGGTTGGTCAGATCGACAACCCAAAAGACTCGACAAACCAAACTAATCCAACCTTCAAAATTCGTGTTGGATTGGATTGATTGAGTTATCGGGTTACTATTATTATTATTATTCCGTTAATTTAAAATACTTAAATTTATCTACAACACATGTCTAATAACTAAAATCTCATAAAACTCAAAAGTTAAATATCAAATATTCATGATATTTATTATAAACTTTAAACAAAACAAACATTCATAAAAGAAAAAAAAAAGTAAGAATTTACAAATTCATCAATTTTAAAAATAAATATTCTTTTTATTAATACCTATGTAATTCAAGTTGGACCGGATTAACCAATAAATTTTATTAAAAGTAAATATATAAAAAAAATCAATTCGAGACCCAACCGAACCTAATAAAAATAGAAAAGTTTCAATCCAATGAAATCAAAAAAACAAAACTAGTCAATCTAATTTTCATAATTTGGATGGAATAACTCGAATTGTTGGATCATTTGAAAACCTAACTACGGTAACCGATAAAAAAGCAAATTTTGTCTAATTAAACGTGTTAATTTTACCATTTATTCAACATTACAATAGGATTTAACTTAGATTTGCTTGCCCAAATACAAGAGTTTTAAAAAGTATATATTATATTTATATACACATTGGAAATTACAGCACTACAAATATTGATTTAGAAAATTCCAAATTAATCCAAGGACATAAACTCTGTTTTAGCTGGAGATCATATCCAAAATTGGCTACATCAGAGTTGGATTTTATTTTATTTGTTTTTTTTTAAAAAATGTAGGCCTAAAAATAAACATAGAAAGAAGAATTATTGTTAGGAATTAAAGAGACATAAATAAATTAATTTGGATTTTATTAATAATTTAAACAACATGCTAGAGACATTCAAGTCTTTGGTCATTAATTACACAATTTTCCTAGGATTCCCTTGTCTGTTTCTCCAATGTTTCATTGTATTCCTTTCTCAAGCTATTGTATTTTTCACACAACCCCTTAAATTCTTCCATTTCTTTCTCTGAAATTTTCTTCTCCTTCTTCTCCAAACAAACTTTTGTAGCTTCAATCTCTTTCTTCATCTTTTCCATCTTTTTCGTCTTGTCGTCGAGCTCTCTTTGCAGATCTTTCAACTCCGAAGCCGTAGGCTCGAACTCTATGTACACAAAATTCAACCATAATTGAAAGAGACTATACTACTCACGTTACATTAAATCACTACTAAATTTAAAATCTTATAAATTTTGTAGAAAAATAAAATAAACCTGATGGGTCCATTTTTGAATAGCTTGGATCCATTGCGTTTCTCAATAGTAGCTTGCTGAGTGGGGAAAAAAAAATTTGTGAACTTGTTAAGTTAAAATTCAAACATCTAATTATTCTTAGATTTATTTGGATACCACAATTATTAAAAGAAATTAGCTAGTATTGGTTTTAAAGCACATACATATGGGAAAAATGAATATTAAAAAACAATAAAATAAAACGATAAATTTCTAGTATTTTGACAATATAAAAATTTCCATACTACCTCAATTTATTATTTATCACAAAAGTAGAATTTAAGAACTATGTGGTGTACATAAAAGAAATTAATAATAAATTAATAAATCGTTTAATAATGTGTCGTGAAGTAAAATAATAGATAGGAGTATATATTTTTTTTTAATGATATAAAAATGAGCTGTATATCAGAATAATAAATATGAAATTAACTCTCTTTTTCTCTATTTTTAGGGTAGGTTTGAATTTTGTATAATTTTTTTAAAGTGAAAAATTAGTATTATTGGGCTAGGCCCATAATGCTTTCGATGGGATTAAACAAAAACGGCCCATTCTGATTTCGGATCACACGGCATGTCTCGCACGTGTTAGGTTTCAGCCTACCCTAATCATAACTCTTGGACAGAGAAAATTAATGTCATAAACTTTTCTTTTACTACAAACTTTCACAAGGCTAAAATGACAGATCTCGTGATTTTTAATACAGTCGAATATCAATTAAGTATGTTCGTTCAGTCATTAATTTAAACTATATTCTAACCTCACTTGATCTTACACTAATTTTTAAACCTAGACCATTTATTTAAATTTGCACTTTAAACCTATATTTCTTAAACACATGCTTCATGAACCTTACGCGCCACTGAAGACTTAATAATCTCGAAATCATTTCTACTTAGAGTTGAATTCTGCATACACCACATTTAGACATATGATCGTTATTTGTATGATAGGTCTGAACAATAAAGATATGATTGATAATAATAAGTAGAATTAAAACATAATTATTGGGAAAACAACATTAATTAAATTGAGCTTATAATCCAAACTCACCTTTTATTTTTGACCTTCCCCCACCTAAGCAAGCAAGGAGAGTCTTTCTGTTAGGGCTTCTTGAGTGTGAATAGGGGCAGAGAAGAAAGGGTTTTTATCGTGTGAAAATGGCTCACACTGAGAGAGAGAGAATTTCTTGATGGGGAAAGAAAATGAAGGGCCATGATTTTGGCATATGAATGTGTTGGGCTAATGAAGGTACGTGATGGCAATCATCACTGTCTCAGTTTGTCTTCTACGGTGTGAAATGTAGCACTGAATCACATCCCCCGCATCTCTATGTTTTTACTCTCGTGACTTCGTTAGTTTTTTAGGCATGTAAGGCATCTGGAAATAATGCATTATTATTACCGCTCACCTTTTTTTTTTTTTTTTTTTTTTTTTTTTAATATTATTTTGAGTTTGTTTAATTTTAATGTTCCTACATTTTCGATACATCTTAAATTTAATCCATGAAATTTATTTTTATTGAAATTGGTCCAACAATGATAATGATAATTTTCATATAATAAAATATAACATGGAATATGTTTCTAAGATTTATAGTAAAATAATAGATGATAAACTTTTTTTTTTAAATAATCAACAATAAATTAATTAGAATTATAAATTAAATTTATACACATACTTTAATTGGACATTTGACAGTGTAGTGACTTAATTTGTACAAATTTCAAATTACAAGGACCAAACTGATATTTTAAAGTTGTTTGGGATATTTAGTTGAGTTTACATGTCTGCATAGTTTATATGTTTGTGTTTAGTGTGCTTCATATGTCAAGGGTATTTAGTGCAATTTTTCTAACTTAACTAAATATTTTAAGGTGATTTTTTTGTTTGACAACCTTTTTTTATTATTCAATGATTCTACATATTTTTTTTAATAGACTATAGATTGCATTTTGTTTTATTGTTTTTTTTAGATAAACATGTATTGCTGGGGAGTTTTAGGAAATGAGGTTGAGGATTTACTTTTGGATCATACATTTCAATTTCTTTTAATCTAAGCAACTATTTTATAAATTAGTGCATGAGACGTTTCTAGTTAAGTTGGACAAATTGTATTGGATTAATTGGAACAAAATAAATTTGAATTTATATTGTAAGTGAAATATTCTCAAAATGTAATTTTAATAAGATGACCTTATTAGTGGTCGTGTTACATGGTTAACATGAAAAATATGTAATAAATGCTACATTCTCCGATCTAGTAATACGATATAGCACAACAAATGACCAAGTCCACTTACGTAGAAAAAATTACATAAAGATTCATCCATATCTTCTATCTGATAAATTTGTTCAACAACTTCTTTCTGCCTCCCAAACTCTAGTTCATACTTATCTTTTTGCCATGATATATACAAACTTTAGTTTGAATTAACTTGAGAAAAAATGTCATTCAAAATGTCATTTTCATTTAAACACTTTTAATAAAAACTATTTAAAATAAAAACACTCACGTGTATGACAATTATTTCTTAAATGTGTTTTTATATACAAAATTTGTATTATTTATACTTTTAACCTCAAATTTTCACTACTTACCTTTTATTTTGTCTTTTCTTCAATTTAAAATAATTATGAAGTAACATTTTAAAATTAATTTTAACAATGATGGAAAAACAATGACACTTGAGTAATTGTAATTATAGTAATTTTAATATTAAAAGTGAGTGTTTACTGAAAAATGGATGTTAAAAAGTGGAAATCTTGAAATCTAGATACTAAATTGAAACAAAATTCAAACTTCGAAGATAAAATTGTAATATTTTAGAATCTAAAAATTAAATTGAAATCAAACTCAAAACTTATCAACTAAAAGTGCTTTTGAATGTATATGAAAGAAATGGAAATGTAACCCATAATTGAGAAAGTAAAAAAGAAAAAAGTAATTTTTTCAAAAAAATATTTATTTAAGCAGATTATTCGAATATATATACATATATATATAAAAAGAGAAACAAATCCTTAAATGGTTTTACGTTGAGAACATATTCTTGGAATACAATTGCTGAAGGAAAGCCCATGGGCCCAAGAAAATTCCCAAAAGCAGTTAAGTAAAGATTCCTCTTGTCACATTGGGAACCTCGTCCAATTTTATTATTATTTTTTTTTAATTCAACAATTATTACTATTTAGCCGATATAAAATAAATTATACAAAATATTAGGAGTGTTCAAAAAATCCGATGATCCGAAAAAAAGATCAACCCAATCCAACCCGTGTAGTTTGAGTTGGGTTATCAACTCATTTGGGTTAGATTGGGTTCAAATAAATGAAAATTTTACGGGTTGGATTGATTCATGGGTTCACCTAATATAACCCAAACCAACCCGAATTTATTATTAATTTTAAAAAATATATATTTTATTACATATAACACAATTATTCTTATATATATTGATTTTAATTTTATTTAATTCCAATATTTTGTTAATAAATTTTTCAATAACTCTTAAAAGTAGTTTATTTGTACTTTAGAAAGAAAATTTTCACTGTATAAATTAAAAATTGAGTTGTTAATCTTAATTCAATATATGAAAATAATTAAATAAGATTTTTACATATTTATGTTGTGTTCTTTTTAAGAACAAAATTTTAAACAAATGACCCATTTAATCCGAACCAACCCAACCTAAAAATTTCATGGTTGGGTTGGGTTGAATTCATTTTTTAATAAGGATTGTATGGGTTGAAGAAATTTACAACCCGAACAAAAGTCTTTCAACCTAATTCAATACATGAACACCTCTACAAAATATCATCAATAATGTATCTCACATTTGAAGAGTTTCATTTTAACTATATATATATATATATATACTGAAAAATTTTCACTTTAAATGGACGTAACCAAATAGATATGTTTGAAAGAAGAAGTATACGATAGTATTGTTAAATTGTAAAGTAATGATGTGACGACAATGTATTTTGAGTTTAAAGAAATTAAAGTAATTTCATCTTTAATTTTTAAATTCAGTAGTAAAAAAAGTAGAAAGTTTCGTTTCAAACTATAAACCAAAAAATCTGAATGAGTTGGTACAATGTTTCTACGGATAATGCTTAAAGAAAATCCGATATTTTATAATTGTCTTAAAATTTGAACTTTTTCAAATATGACTTTTAGGTTACTTTTGGATAATTATTTCCTTTTCATTTATATATATATCCGATTTTTATATAGTTTTTCCTATTTTCGAAACTATTTTAACGATGATGAGATAAAATACATTTATTATAGAGAGGAAAAATGCATTTAAAATATATTTATCAATTGGAGAGAAAAAAAATATAATTCTTGTAAATCTTTCCCTTTTTCAATTTGCAAAAAATACATTTAATGGAATATGAAATTTTATTTTTTATTTACGTTGGTTTTTACATATCTACTTATTGATTTTTTTATGGATTAATGGTTATTTTAAATATACATTAGGACATTTTTTACGGATTCATGGTTATTCTAAATATACTCTAGAATATTTTGTTAAGTATTTGAAAAAAGTCTAACAAATATATGAAAAATACTACTGTTTATAAATTAGAGATTGACTCATATGTTTGACATAAATCACGGTATGAACTGATATATGAAATATACCACAGTATATAAATCTTCATAAATTTCATTTGCACCACAGTATATATATCATAATACATGAAGTCTAAATAATAATAATAACACTCCCATTTATATAAAATAAACGAATATATATGCCACAATATATATCAAATTTTTTATCGAAGCTAAAAAAAGTACATATATATCACAATCTATATAAAAAATAGAAAAAGATAAAACTAAAAGTTAAATAAGGTATGTCGTTCGTCTCCTTCGAGTCTGTCATCATCATTCACTTACTTCGAGTCCGTTGTCGCCGTTCATTTGCTCTGAGTCCACCATTGCTGTTCATTTGCTCCAAATCGTCATTGTCGTTCTTTCGCTTCGAGTCCGCCATTGTCATTCTTGTCATCCTGTGCTCGCCCCGTAACTAGATCGCCCCACACTATCTGTCTTCCACCTATAACTCACACCGTCAGAAGGATAAAAGAGAGGGAGGAGGAAGAAATAACTTTGAAGCATGNAGATATAGATATAGATATACGTGAGGGCTAAATTATAAATAGCTATTGATATTGGTAAAAATAGGGAGACCAATAATTTTTTTTTTTTTTTTTTTTAAAAAAAAAAATGAAATGTTCAAATATGAACCTATTTTTAAGGTCTTTTATGTAGAAATACCTTTCCCTTATTATAAAAAAAAATTATTATTATTATTTTTTAAGAAAGCTTTTGAACTAAAGTAACTAGTGGGATCAAACACTTAAAAGTACCTATTACTATTTGAAAAAGTACTTTCAATTTACTAAACAAATTTTTAGTTTTTACCATTTTTTTTTTAATATAGATAAGTAAGATATGAGAATTTGTACCTTCAATTTCAGAAAAATTAGTATATGGCAACTACACTACAAAGTTAGATAAACTCTTTAATTACTTACTTTGTTTCGTAGTAATATGTTAGAATAATAATGTACCATATATTTAGATGCTCAAGCATCTTGAATGCTCATAGGAGAACATCTCAAATGCTCACCTAAAATATGGTTTTTTTTTCCTTCATCGCACATGTTAAAATATTAATTTATCAATGTCACAAAAGTATTATATGAATTCAAATTATATTGATTAATACATAAAGCATGTAAAAGTAGGAGGATATGTTGGAATAACAATGCACCATTTTAAGACATTTTCTATAGAAAAAAAATTGCAAAACAAGCACAATTACATTCTTACACATATTCCGACAAAATAAAAATAGATATCTAAAGATGTTTGATATCTCTATTTTGTAGCATCTATCGTTTTATTATTTCAAAGTTTTGATTATTTTGATTATCAAACACCGGTTGGTCTACAATATTAGTTCCAATTTCGTGTCTAAACTTCTAAATTACATACTTTATTTTTATTTGCTTTTTTAAGGAATTGCACACCTAGTTGAAAAAATGACTTTTCTTTTATTATTATTATTTTTTAATCTTTCTCTTATCTATGGCCAAACCCTGATGTTTAGGTCTCATCTCTCTACTTAATTTTTGAATTATACTTCGTATCTGACGTAGGTACAATTGTAGTATATTTTCCACGATTTTAGCAAAATACATGACAAATTTAAAATTGATGGTTATATTTTTCCAACAAAATCTTTCATCAATAGTCTATTAACAACTTTAAGTTCCCAACTGTGGTTTTAGGACTCCAATGTTCTTGATTCTTAGCAGGTTTCTGAGGAGGAAATAAGGTGAAGGATCGTTGATTCCCTTGCTTGTGGACTTTCAATCCAAGTATTTTTTACTTCAAGAACGGCGATTCAATCAGGTGAAGAAAAATGAAAATAAAAGAAGGGTTATTACATAGAGTAGCATCGTCGCCATTGTCGACCTAGACTCGACTGCTTGGAGCTTTGGTTGTTGGTTTTGTTGCGATTGCAACAGTGGGGCTTTAAATTTCTGTTTTTGATTCGGGTTAGGATAAGACAATGCATGAGTTACACTTTGCATAATAAGATGAAATGGTTGAATGGATGTATTGTATCTGTTTGTGTCTTTTGTGAAATAATATTGGATAAATTTGAACGTTGGGAGTGAAGAGTGGGGAGATACTATAACAACTAACAAGTGTTTGGGCATTTTCGGATGACTTTTGCTTAAAAGAAAATACACAATATTGGAAGTACGAGTGTTAAAAAAAAAAAAAAAAACAAAAATTTGATGACCCCAAAAAAACTAATCAGCCCGACCCAAAAGTTTTCTCCACTAAACAAGGTATATAGATTGTAGATTGTAGACTATTGTAGATTGTATGATATTTTGTTTTCTACTTGGACTCCGTTTTATTTGCCCCCAGCCCCTTCTTTTTTTTAGTATAGTGTATTTTCATGACTCAACAAATATTTTAGCAGTTAAGTTCAAGGTATTTGTGTAGATTATTTTTTAATATATTGTATGTACATGACTCGAACAAATATTTTAGCAGTTTAAAGTATTTGCATGACTCAATATGAGGTTACACGATATATTTATTTTCTTTAAAGGATAGATAGAGTACATATGTGATTTGAAAGGCTGTGGAAAATTAATCTCCATGTCCCATATTTTCTTTGGAGGTTGTTAGTGAATCTTCATTACTTTTTTGTTTCCACATTGTTTCATTATTTTGTTAAACTAGTCTCAAATGTATTTTCCTAGGTTTTGGATACTCAGTAATTTTTTAAAATATACCCATTATAGGGATTCGATTGCAGGGGTAAATCCATCCATTTGTAGATTTTAAAAAGTAGTAAATTTAATCCGTTGGTCATTTTTTCAAATTGAAATAGTTTTGGACGTTTTTAAAAAACATCATTCTATGTTGGTCATTAATCCAGTCGACCTAATTTTTTAAAATAAATACAATAGTGAAGACAACATACAAAACAAATTTAAGAAACCAGCAGACCACCAAGCAAAGTAGAATTCATCCATAGAGAGTGGTTTTCGGTCCAAATCGTCGAAAATAGAAATTTCAAGTGTGGTAAATTAAGTCATGAGCGATAGAGATTATTGTAGCGGATTAAAAAAATTATTTAATAAATTTTGAAAGATAGAAATCATGAATAGAGTCAACGAAAGGTTAAACCTCATTTATATATTGTGGTTTTCAAATAAAAAGATTCACATTAGAGGGAAATCCTTTTCAGCTTAGAAAAGAAATAAATTGACTACAAGAGCTTTAAGTCACATAGAATTAAGTGTTATTTTAAAACTCTTTTGAAAAATGTTTGTAAAAACAGGGTATCATAGAAACTATTTACAAAAATAAAATTAATTTTTTGTCTTATGAATTTCAGTTCTTGTAAAAGACAGAGTTAACTCAATTTACGAAAGAAAATTCAATTTTTTAAAATCTTTTTATTCAATTCAGTCTCTAGAGACTTTAAAAAAAATATATAGTTAATACTATATACTATCAGCATTGATGTGACATGTTTGTTTTTTCCCTCTTTTTTTCCAAAGGAAGTTCGTGTTAGTTTTCATATTACGTGCCAATTTAATTATTATTTTTTTTCAATCACGTGCCATTGATTATTATTTAAAAAAAAAAAAAAAGAATTGTATCATTGATTATTATTAATAAGTCATTGATTTATTTAATGTCTGTGTACATTTTATAAACCAATTGACACATAAATTGAAAGTTTATTAAGTATTCGTTTTACCAGACACAAAATTCACTTGTATGTCTAACAAATTCATTAATTTAAAAATATATTGAATGGGTAAGAGATTTATTTAACAAAAAGAACATTTTTAAAATTAAGGCCTTTTGAGAAAGTTTTGATCTATCAGATAATTTTTAAATTGATTTATTAGACACAAATATAAATATTTTCCTCTATCTCAATATTTGGATATCCAATATCGTGGTTTTTTTTTCAAAGAGTATAAGAAATTAAACCTCTCATTTACGGAAAATAAATTTGACTGACATAAAACTTGTACTATCAATTTCGTAATTAGAAGTTCAATTTTCTCACTTGACATATATATATTTTATTATTTTTGTAAAAAAAAAGATATTTATTATTATTATTATGAAAAAGGTTTGAACACATGATGCCACTTGATATTACAACTAGATAAAAATACATGCTCTCATGTAATATAGAGAAAAAAGATTTCAACATAAAAGGCCTTAAAAATAGGCTCATATCACATTGATGTCGTGAACATTTCATTTTTTACAAAAAAAAAAAAAAAAAAGACATTGGTCTCCTTATTTTCACTAATATCAATGACTATTTACAATTTAACCCTCACATATATTATATATATAAAGTTCTCTCTCTCCATGCACATGCATATTCTCTCGAGGTCATTTATTCCTCCTCCTTCTTTTTTCTCCTTCCAGTGGTGTGAGTTACAGGTGGAAAACGGATGACGTGGAGCGATCTGGCGATGAGGCGAGCATTGGACGACAAGAACAACGATGACAAACTTGGAGCGGACAAACGACAATGACGGATTCAGAGTAAATGAGCAATGACGACGAACTCGAAGCAGACGAATGACGGACCCTATTCAACCTTTAGTTTTCTTTATATATAATGTGATATATATGTATTTTTTTTTTAGCTTTTGTGGAAAATTTGATATATAACGTGGTATGTGTATTCGTTTATTTGATATAAACGAGAGTGTTCTTTTAATTTAGACTTTATGCATTGTGATATAAATGTTGTGGTGTAAATGAAATTTATGAAGATCTATATACTGTGGTACATTTTATATATTAGTTTATACTGTGATTTATGTTTGACATTGAGTCAATCTCTAATTTATAAACTGTAATATATATTTCATATATTGGTTAGAATATTTTCGAATGTCTAACAAAATGTTCTAAGATATATTTAGAATAACCATGAATCTGTCAAAATGTTATAAGGTATATTTAAAATAATGATTAATCCGTCAAAAAAGTTAGTAAGTTGATACGTGAAAACCAACGTAAATAGAAAATAAAATTTTATTAAATGCATTTTTTTTTTCAAATTAGAAAATGGAAAAAGTTTCAATAAATGTATTTTCTCTCTCCAATCGATAAATGAAAAATTTATATTAAATACGTTTTTCTCTCTATAATAAATGTATTTTCTCTCCACATCGTTAGAGTAGCTTCGAAAATAGGAAAAAAATATATAAAAATCGAATATAAATAAATGAAAAAAAATATATAATTATCTAAAATTTAAATTATAAAACATTTATGAAATATGGATCTTCAATAGAAACCCCACAAACAATGGACGTAACAGGGAAAATAACGGGGTCTGTTTCAAGCCGTTTTCAAGGCTTCAAGCCCATCGTTGTTGTTTTTCTGTTTTTATATTTTGTTATTAAAAAAGAAAAAAAAAAGTTTATTGTCGTTTTATTTATTTATGAAATGTAGTGATGAAATCAGAAAATGTCGAAAATTACTCTTACGGGGAATCCGACGAAACCATAGCGCTACATCAAATCATCAACAACGTAGGACTTTCCAAAGTTTTGGGAACACCGTCCTAAAGTTGTCCACCTAAATTCAAACTCATAGTCCTAGTTTGTCCTTGGTTTCGAAAATTTTAAAATAATGTCGAGCAAATAATGCTACACTACATTATGATTTCTCATTTAAATATTTTTAAAAAAATCGAAGGAAAAAAATTATTCAATAACTATTTATTGTATAGTGTTATCGACATTATACAGTTGATGGTTATTAATAAAATGACAAATTTCTTTTTTTTTTTTTCATAAGTTTTTCTCTTAAATATTTTATTGTGTTGACAACATTTAATAATTGGTTAAAATATATCGTTTTAGTCTTGTATTTTAGAGTAGTGGTGCATCCAAAATTTTTATTTATGAAAGTTTGTTTTAAAAATTTTTAATTACAAATTTAGTTGATGAACTCTAAATTATGTATTTTATTGATCACTGAACTTTAAAATGGTCAAATAGACCTCTAAACTTTCATACATACGTGTATGCATATAAGTTTTAAAATTTAAACACTAAATTTGTAATTTAATTTTAAAAATAAAATTATGTTGAATATATTTTAATTTACTGTATTTTTAAATGATAATTCCTATAATTGTTGTTGTTTCTTAAAAAGAAAAAAATTGCTACAAATTTAAATGTGTTGTCAGAATAATAGAACAGTAGATAAAAAAAAATAAAGGAATTGCGTTCATAAAAATAAATAAATAAATAAAATCTAGTTGGGGTGCTCAATTTTCTTTTTTTATTATCCTTTACCATATAAATTTTGAAAACATAAAAATTATAATTATCCTTTAATCATTTTCTTTAAAAAAATCTTCGAAGGATCAAGTTTAAGATTTATTGAAAATAGAGATTAAAATTGAACAAGTTTCTGCTATCAATATTTTTTTAGTACCGATACGTATCAATTATCACCATAATCTTTCTAATTTATTAAATTGTATTTTAGACTTAGGTATTATCGTTTGTATTCTTTGTTCATTTTTACTCATTCACATATTAAACATAACTTTTTAGTACAACAATTATAGGAGAGGAGAGGTTGAGTCTCTATTTAACTCATTAATTTGAATGAAAATAAAACCTAACCAACAATTATGTAGAACCAACCATATCATAAGTCACGAATTATATATATATATATATATAACTCTAATATCAAATCTTATCAAATGTTTACCAAACATTAAAGTTTTAAGTGAGGATTGCACGTCAAACCGAACGTAGCTCAACGTTCAATTGGCATTTGAGTGTGCTAAAAACCATGAGGTCCATTTGCACATCTTCTCAAGTTCAAAATGCAGAGATCACAACAATGTCCATGTTTTAATCTATAATAATAATGTGGTGAATTGGAGTAAAAATCGGAATACATATTTCTTTTTCATCCCTTTTATTTGTATCTATATTCCACACATCTCTAAATTTCAAAATGTTACATTTTTACCTAAGTATTGATTAATTTTTATTTAATCTCCAAGTTTTAAAATGTTACATATTTACCCCAGTTTTGAATTTAATTTTCATTTGGTCCATAAATATATATTAATTTTTTTTTAATTAAAGAACCCTTTAATTCATGTCATTAACTTTTAGTTAATTAATTTTATAATTATTTTTAATAGCAAATTTGTAACATCCTAAAATTTTCGATGAATTTAAATTAATTATCTTAAATTTACAGGATGTTATCTTCTTTTTAATTTTGGGTTTTGAAGCTAAATTCGAGAAAATCATTAATTTAGATTATTTTTTCATGGAATTGTTGGAGTTAATTTGTTAAACGGTTTGAGATATTGGGATGGTTTTTAGTAATTTGGGATTATTTTCCTTTAATTTAGTAAGATTTTGGGGGCAAAATTAAATCAATTTGAAAAGATAATTGGAAATTGTAGGGGTTGATGCTAAATCTCTTAGGGTCCTATAGTTTGTATTTGTAATGTACAAATATTTTATTCATGTAATAAAATATGTGATGTTTTATTTCAAAATTAGTTGCATTAAACACAAACCAATAAACTAACATCCAGGGTTATCTTGTAGCTTAAACATGTATGTAGAGACATACGGGTGGATCATGTTTAAGTGATAATCTAAATGATCTGTAGTAGATGGATAAGATTGGATACCTTATTTTGTTGACTCTACATGTATGACCTGCTTTGTAGGTGTTACAATTGTTGTAAAGTGCTACAAATGATTTAATCCTAATTATTCATGTGGAGACACGTGAGCGGGGATATTCTATACAAAGGAGTTTGTATAAGACCGGACCACGAAATGTTTAGTCTCATTACATAACATTGTTCATAATAGAGACTTACATTCCACCAAGATGACCATAGGTAATATGACCTGAATCCTGAGTGAGTTGTAAACTCCCGCCTATGAGGGCGTTCCTTTGATTTGTATGAGTGAGTATGACCAGATCGTCGACTCAACAAGCCTACCATTTTGGGTATTTGTCTGATTTGGGAGTTAGGAACACGGCTACACAATAAGGAATTCACTCTTCCCTAATGTCGGAAAAAGTAGATAAGTTGCACCCTTTAAGACTGATTCTGGGATTTGAACAATGTGGCACCACACCTTCTCCTGGTCCAAGAGAGGTTTGATCATAGTTGGACTACGATTTATTGTTAATTAGAGGGATCAGTGGTACTTAAGGAGTTAGATGTAACTACAAGGACAAAACGATAATTTTGGACCAGCTGTACTTACGAGCAATTCGTGAAGGGTCATCATACTATTGATTGGTTATATCCAATGGACACATAAATATATTTGTAGTGCGGAGAGTGCAACTGTCGGTCTTTAGTGGAGTGTCCGACAGTTAACGGATGGTGAATAATTTAAATTAAAGAGTTTAAATAATTATTCACGTATTGTTGGAGCTTCAAGCTACAGGTCAATGAGGTCCCTTCGATAGCTCAACGGAAATAAATGAGAATCAACTTTTGGATTAATTTGAATTGTTCAAATTAATTGAGATAATTAATTTTATATGATATAATTAATTAAATTTTAATTATGTGCGATATAATTACTATAATGTATTTGATACATTATAATATTACTTAAGAAGGGAAATAAATATTTGAATATGATTCAAATATTAATTATATGAATTTGATTCATATAATTGAATTTAATGTAAACGTGATTTTTATTAAAAGCCACTGGTGAGAGAAAATTGAAATTATAAACTATATCGTATTTGATACAATATAAAAACTATAGGTTATATGTTATATGTGATATAACATATAGTTATGTATATAAGTATAATAAATTAGTTATTATATATATGTGTGTGTGTTATATTAATTAATTAATTTAATGTTTTAAATTAATTATTCTATGTTTGAATTATGGGAGGGAATTAACTTCCCTCCCCAATTTTCTCTCCACCCACGTACTATGTGGGTGGTTGACAGACGAAGTGGGATGTGGGTGTTCTGTTTTTCTTCTTCCTACAACATAGAAGAGTTATGTGTGAAAAAAAACAAAAAATTGAAATTCTTCTCCTCCTCCTCTCTTCTCTCAACCTTTTTTCCTTCATGAAAATTCAAAATAGTCAGAGACCACAACTCTTGGGAACTCTACCCGAGAATACCGTGGTCTCCAAGTGGTAGTGTCCTTTTGGTATTTGTGTTCTTCACAAAGAAGAAGGATTCGTGAAGTTTTTTTGTGTCTTCAAAGGTAAGGGTTTTCTGAAACCCAATTTAATTCGTTTGCAATTTATGTTCAAGCATGTTGTATTTTTATGAAATTAAATGCATGATTTTGTTTCTCTGTGAAAATTTTTAATTATATAAAAATGGGATTTGGGTAGATTCACTTTTGCTCAAGGATCCCTTCACAAGGGTTCCTTCAATTGGTATCAGAGCTTTTAGGTTTTGGTCCAAAATTCCCATTTTTATTATGAATTAATTTGTAGTTAATGGTGGGATTTTTCGTTTCTGCATTCTGTGATTCATGTGATGAATTTTTGAGATTGTTGTTTGCATTAACGGATAATTTCGGGGTTGGACTGTTTATAATTTATGGCTTTCTTTATGTTTTGATATGTAAAGGCCCATGTTTGGGGCATTATTTGCTGCTATCGAGTCTGTAATTCATTAGTTGGGTCGCTCGTGATGGTTTTTGATTGAAATATGGAGACAACTGTTGGATTTTATGTCCTAAAACTCGTAGTTTGTAATATCATATTATTGTTCAATAAAGCTGTTATTGAAAATCTTTAGTAAATTTAAATTATATATATTCATGAATCCAATAAACTAAGGTTCCGAGGCTATTAAGTTTAAGTCTGAACTTTATGTAGTGACATAAATATGGATCAAGTTCAAATATATAGCCAAAATAGTCTATAGTATATAAATAAGGTTGGGCGCCTTATTCTGGGGACACTATGGATGCGACCCATTTTGTAGTTAGTACAAACGATGTGATCCTAAACCGTTCATGTGGAGACATGAAAATGGGAGCATCCTATGTAAAGAGTTTATATAAGATTGAACCATGAAATAGTCACTTTTTACGTTCTAAATGTCGTTTAATGTATAAAACTGACTATTTCGTTAATTGATGACCTAGGTAACTTAATCTTAATCATGAGCTGACTATGAACTCCTGTTCACTCGGAATTATCCTTAGATCTGCATAGGTGAGAGCAGCTCATTATCGCTGGCCCAATAAACCTCCCATTTCAGGTGTAAGATCAGGTGGATAGCTGGGAACATAAGGTGCAAGACGGAATTCACCTACCCGTTATAGGGATAATATATAGGTTGTTCCCTTTAGTACTGAATCCAGGTCTTGAACAAGGACCCCACTCTTTCATTGGCCCAAGAGGGGTTCGGTTTATAGGTTGGACCTTAAACCAATTGTTCATTAGAGGATCAGTAGAACTTAAGGAATAAGATGTAGTCTCGAGGGTAAAACGATTTTTATGACCCAACCGAGATTACGAATAACCTGTGAAAGATTAACTTACCAATTGGTTATATCATATGGACACAAATATATCTATAATGAGGGGAGTGCAACTATGGGACTATAGTGGAATGTCCCATGAGTTAACGAATGTTGATTAGCTCCATCTAAAGAGTTTAGCCAGCTAATCTCGGATCGCTGGAGCCCATGATCTATAGGTCCATTAGGTTTCCCTGCTAGCTCATATGGAATAAACTTAGAACAGTATGATAGAATAAATCGAATTGTTCGAATTAGGTGAAGAGAGAGAAACCAACAAGTATATGTGATATAGTGGTCAGTTTTTCAGTTTAGAGATATAGTTTTAATGTTTAAATGTGATTTAAATATTCGGAAGCTCGGAAATAATGAAAATGGTCAAAGATGTAAAAAGTCAAAGAGTTGACTTTTGACTTTGAAAAGTTAAACTTTGACCGACCTTATATTCAAATGTGATTTGAATTTCAAGAAAATGAATGTGGATTCATGCTCGGGAGGTCAAAATTAGTCAACACGAAAAAAATCATAAAAGGTCAAAATGTTGACTTTTCGGTCAAATTTTGACTTTGACCAAATGACTATTTTGCCCTTCTGACTAAATTTAGTGGGAAAATATAAACTTTTATTGGATAATTCCACTAATAAAATAGTGGGCTAGGTGTTGGCTTATAGTGGAGACATTAAGCCCACTTAGATAATGGATTCTAGGTGTTGGATTTTTATGACATTACTTCATGCAATTTTGCATGGCCCTTTTCTATAAATATGAGCTTTTGAATTTGGATTAAAAACTTTTGGACATTTTGCCAAAATAGTTTTCTAAAAATTAGGCTGAAAAAACCTAAACCCAACCCAAAATTCATTCTACTATTTCCATCTCTTTCTCTCTCTCGAATTCTTCATCCATCGGGTCCCACAACTCGGTTTTGAGTCCAGAGGATAGTAGGTCAGTTCTAATGATTGTCCGGTTCGTGTTCGAGCGGAGATAGTGGAGTTTTGTGAGCTTCAAAGGTAAGATTTCAAAAAAACCCTAATTAACTAATTTAGGGTTGTATGTTTAATTTATGCAATTAGAGTAAAATTATATCCTTATTCCGCTGCGCATGCCTATTTTTCCATCATGTGGAAACTAAAATGATTTTTAGGTTTTGGAAATTAAATTAAGTTTTTTTTTTTGTAGTATTAATTTGTAATTGCTCACACGTTTACGAGCATTAATGTGTGAAAAATGGTCTGTAAATTTGCTAGAGTCATTAGAATTGAAATTAGGATGTAATTGCTCGGTTCCGGGAAAGAGGATAGCTTCAAAATGAAGAAAAAGCTCACAGACCCGTTTTTCCTCCCAGAATCGAGAAGATTGCTCCCAGACTCGAGAGAAGTCACCAGACCCGCCGACCCGGTTCGCATGACCTACACACCCGCCCACTCCGTTTAACGCGACCCGTGCGCCCACCTACTTCGCCTGCTTCGTCGACCCGCTCTGCGCTTCCATTGACTATGCCAGCAAGCATTGACCAGCCGGTTTGACCGATTCAACCGGTTTTTGGAGTTTTTTGGGCCGATTCGGGAGTTTTGAAGTTGGTTCGAGAGCGATTTTTTGTACTACATCAAATTATTATTGTAATAATTTAGTTGTTAGTTTAATTTAAGAGCCAAAACTAATCCATTTTAGAGTGTTTAATTAATTATGCATGTTGATGTATGTTTTAATTAAATTTTGAATCTTGTTGTGCATATAGTATGCCATATAGATTTAAAATCCCACCATAGGTTAACATGTACATGCATTTGATATATGTTATAATTGTTATAATGTATATAGTATGCATGTTAAGTTTTTTTTTAATATAAAGTGTTATACTAAAGCATGATCATTAAGTATGAATGTATGTTATAGATGTATGATTCTAGGGTTATAATAGTTATAATTTTATTTTATAATTGTTATGAAATAACCTAGACTTTAAAATCTATAACAAAGGTAAAAGTTGCATGCTCACCTAGGATTAAATTGGTGCAATTTCAATCGGCTTTTCTAAAGAGTTAGAATAGGTTGATTACTTGTTAAACAAAGAGTTATTTACTTACCCGGGGAGATCTTATCTAAGGTTGGAGGTTCTTAAGATAATGGTTTACGGAACACTTTCTACCTGGAGATCAAACTGGCGTCTAAGTCAAATAACCCTAGTTTTAATGAGCATGCATGAAAGATGTGAGGTAATAAAATTTGTTTATCACCTAGACATCATAGGTTAAAATCCAGTATAAGAGTTATACATGGATCTATAACCTAGACTTAGGATATGTTTAATTTAGCCGAAATATATCTCTAAGTATTTTTTATATATACCCTAAACCGTTATAGAACACTTCAGCTAGAGAGAAGTAGCGTACTTTTAGCTCTAGCATTCCTAAGAGTTCACATCGTGAGGTCCATGCAGGGATTTGGATCGTGCTTAGGAGTGGAGTCCTTCCGGAAAGTGTTTGCATGGATCAATATCAAGGTGAATAGGGGAAATAGTTCATAGTAAGTGGGTGAGGGATATGTAACAACATATCCCACGGTCTCTTCCATTAGGCCACATCATGAGATTCCTATAATGCGCTTGCATGTCTGCCCTGGAGCAACCTTTCCCTTCAGAGGGTTGTATTATAGGATTCGGAACACCGCAAACTCCAAATCTGGATAGACTCTCTTAGATCAGTTTTCATATTGACTTTCCACTTTCGGGAGCATGTTGATTCTGGTTTCTGAAATTAAAAAAATGGAAGGTTATACTAACAAGAATTACTAAGATGTCAATATATTCTTGACCAAAGTAGCGATAACTAAAGTGCTATAAGAATAAAGATTTATTCTGGGGGTTAGCATCTAGTCAAGATTGTCTTGGTTCAAAAGAGGAATAATCGACTGCCCTTCGGTGGAGGTTACTCTAAACTTTTGAAGTATTGTTGCAAAATATAATAATGAAGGGTACATCATTAGTTTTTTTTTTTTTTTTGCTAAATTTGATTGGATTTAAAAGATTAATGTTTTTTTTTTTTACTAAAAAGGATATGTTTATCTTTTCAGCATGAATAACTCGATAATTCAACTCTTAGCTTCTGAGAAACTAAATGGCGATAATTATTCGGCATGGAAATCAAATCTAAACACAATACTGGTAGTTGATGATCTAAGGTTTATCTTAACTAAGGAATGTCCTCAAGCTCCAGCCTCAAATGCTAACCGAACTTTCGGGAAGCATACGATCGATGGGTCAAAGCCAATGAAAAGGCTCGTGTTTACATTTTTGCCAGCATGTTTGATGTTTTAGCAAAGAAACATGAATCCTTAGCTACGGCTAAAAAGATAATAGATTCATTAAGAGAAATGTTTGGGCAACCATTATGGTCCCTAGACACGGGGCAATTAAGCACATTTACACGAAGCGGATGAAGGAGGGGACCTCTGTTAGAGAACATGTCCTGGACATGATGATGTACTTCAATATCGCTGAAGTAAATGGCGGACCCATTGATGAGGCTAACCAGGTTAGCTTTATCTTATAATCTCTTCTGAAGAGTTTTATACCTTTTGAGACACATGCGTCTTTAAATAAGATAGAATTTAACCTCACTACCCTTCTTAACAAACTCAAGTGATTCCAAAACCTTACTTTAGGTAATGGGAAGGAAGTGGAAGCAAATGTTGCTATCACCAAGAAAAAATTTATAAGAGGATCGTCCTCTAAAAATAAAGTTGGAACCTCTAAAGCCCAAATGAAAAAGAAGGGAAAAAGACAGGCTCCCAAGATAAGAAATGGAAAGAAGGATACAGATAATGGAAAATGTTTCCACTGTAACCAAAACGGGCATTGGAAGAGAAATTGCTTGAAGTACCTTACAGAGAAGAAAGTTGAGAAAATGACACAAGGTAAATATGATTTATTGGTCGTTGAAACATGTTTAGTGGAATATGATACTTCAACCTTGATACTAGATTCAGGAGCCACTAATCATATTTGTTTCTTGTTTCAGGAAACTAGTTCTTTGAAAAAGCTTGAAGAAGGTGAGATAACCCTTAAAGTTGGAACATGAGAGGTTGTCTCAGCTCTGTGTCACAGTCCTCTTATAACAAGAGCTACCTGATCATTTAGCTGCAGCTACATGATCTGGAACCTCTGTTTCGTCTTCTCCATCGAAACAACGCTCTGTATCACGGTCATGCTTGTCTAGAGCCTGTTGCCTATGGCCGCATGACCGCCTCCACCTCTTTTTACTATGCTTTCATCCTATGTATTTCCTTTTGCTAGGTAGTTAGGTTTATATGTACTTTTCTTTGTGAGTGACCGCTTGTCTATTTCCATATGCAAGGGTGGCGGATGTGTTTTTGTTCAGAATACACTATATGGGGATAAGACTAACCATTACTTCCCCATACCCGGAGTAGTATGTTATAAAGTTGTTGCTGTTGTTGCTTATTACTTTCTAGCATACTACAATCTTTCTCTTCTCTATTCTTACAATCAAACTGTTTGCGAAAACATTTTCTTCAAACCCGTTTTATAAAACCGTTTTCTCTAAAATGGGGGTGGAGGTTGCGACAGGCACCCGGTGTGCCACTGGCTGTTCATATTTGAATTGGCTGACTTGTTCATGAGCGGAAACAAGTGCCGCACAATCACTAAGTGAAGCTTCAGAAAGTGCGATTGTGACATTTGGTGTAAGAGCCAAGTTGGCTCGTAGAGTTGAGAAGCTGCGATCATGTCTGCTACAAAGCAGTTGGGAAAGTCTCATGTTGACCGATTAGTCGAGATTCTGTCTCTTATACACATCTAGATGTGTATAAGAGACAGGTTGAGAAGCTGCGATCATGTCTGCTACAAAGCAGTTGGGAAAGTCTCATGTTGACCGATTAGTCGAGATTGAAGAGCAAATGCTCTATTTAATAGAAGTCCTTGATTAGGTTCGGTTCCTAGAGACTCAGTTACAAGAAGTCACCGACAAGGCCTATGAAATTGATGCGGTGGCTGGACGCCTAGACAGGATGCTCGTCAGAGAATTGTTGACAAGGGTTAAAACTCTAAAGGCAAAAACCACGATGGATAGGCCTCTCGAGCATGGGGGTTGTTTGCCGGGATCTGTTGCCCTAATAAAAGAACGTGTCAAAGAACTAGACAGCTCGCAAAGAACGATCATTCAGATGGTGATCGAAATGTCCAAGGACTTTTGAGCCACCATCGATGTCATCTGGACAGAGATTGCAGACATTGGTGCAAAAATTAACCTCATCATGAGAGCAATGGGAAATCAAGCCCCAGTGGGGGGTGCAACCTAATTCAACAGGGTAAAAGTACCCGAGTCTAAGCCTTTCTGTGGGGCTCGTGATGCAAAGGCGCTAGAAAACTTTATCTTTGATATGGAACAATACTCAGAGCTACAAACATAGCGACTAAGGAATCAAAGGTCACCCTAGCGACGATGAACGTAGCAGAGGATGCCAAGTTATGGTGGAGATCCCGTTTCATGGATTTCCAAGAGGGACGGTGTACCATCGACATGTGGGAGAGACTGAAATAAGAATTGCGTTCTCAGTTCTTCCCCAAAAATGTTGAGATTTTGGAAAGACGCGAGCTACGGGAATTGAAACATATTGATACTATTAGGGACTATGTGAAATAATTTACCGGATTGATGTTGAACATAAGAGATATGTCCGATAAAGGCAAAGTTTTCTTTTTTGTCGAAGGCCTTAAATCGTGGGCAAAAACGAAACTGTATGAGCAGAGGATACAGGATCTCCCAGTCGCATACGCCATGGCCGAACGGTTATTTGACTTGATTGATGAATCTCAAGAGATGAGGCAACACTCGAGATCCCTTAATAGGGGGAGAAAGAGCAACGGTCCGAGCCCATCGAGAAACAGTGGGGGAGATAAAGACAACAATGGGGACAGTAGACCTCATCAGCAGACGACTAGAAATACATGGCGGGGGCAGAATCAGAAGAATTTTTATCGGCCCTTACCCTGTTATATATGCAAGGGTCCACACAAGGCGAGCGAATGTCCAGAACAAGCCACCTTTAATGCTTTCTAAGCCTCATTAGCTTCGAACTAGAAAGGCAAAGCTGTTCATGTAGAAGACGAGAATGTGCAAGTAGAGAAAGATAGAATCCCATGGGTTGGGGTCTTGAGATATTTAGCTGCCCTTTAAAAGGATGTAGGGGAAGAAAAAGGGATCCCATGGAGGCGGACTGATATATGTTGATGCTTGGGTCAACCATAAATCGGCCAAAAGTACCATGGTCGATTTGGGGGCCACCCATAATTTTATGTTCGAAACAGAAACTAGACGGCTTAATCTCCATTGGGAAGGAGACGCAGGTAAAATGAAAGCAGTGAACTCTGAGGCTTTGCCGATTACAGGAATGGCAAAGAGGACAGTCGTTAAGTTGGGGGACTGGAGTGGCCCTGCTGATTTCGTGATCGTTAAGATGGATGACTTTGATGTAGTGTTGGGAATGAAGTTTTTGCTTGAGCACACGGTAATACCAATACCCCTCACCAAGTGTTTAGTGATCACCGGGTCTACGTCCACCATTGTGAATGCTGAGATCAGACGACCGAAAGGGATAAGGATGATTTTGGGCCTCCAGTTAGATAAGAACGTTACCTATGAGTCAGTCAAAATCGCAGAAGAGAAGGCCCCCCAAGACATTCTGCGTGTCTTGGAGCAGTGTCTGTTGTTGAGCCGGACAGTTTACACAAGTCCCCGACTCTAAAGAGGAGGAGAAGAAGAAGGAGGAAGCCTAGACACTGAGAGTTCCTAATAGAAGACTGGGTTCGAGTGAATTTATGCTTAGACAGTTTCGAAGTTGAGGGCAAAGAGAACATCGCCTCGTGAGCAACTTTAAGGGACCATTGGAAGTCATCGAAAAGGTTGGGAAAACCTCTTATCGGGTGCAGTTACCATCGTGGATGGAGATTCATCCTATCATCCACGTGAGTAGACTGAAACCCTATCATCCCAACCATGCCGAGGAGAGATGTAGAGTGGTGACCCATCCGCAAGCCACAACGAAGAGAAAGGCAGGAGAAAAAGCCAACGAGAGACTTGCGGGAAGGAGCGACAGAGCGAAAGGACCAGGAGCAGGCTGGGAAGAGTTCCTAGATAACTGGAGAAGCCTCCAAGACAGAGAAGTTTGTTGGGAGCGCATGGAAGGCCTCAAAGGCAGCTGTTCAACAGTATACTGGGTTCGAGCAGAGTCGGTTGACGGGGACGTTAACCAATTGAGTGGGGGAGAATGTCACGGTTATGCTTGTCCAGGGCGTGTTGCCCATGGCCACATGACTACCTCCACCTCTTTTTACCATGCATTCATCTTATGTATTTCCTTTTGTTAGGTAGTTAGGTTTATATGTAATTTTCTTAGTGAGTAACCGCTCGCCCATTTCTATATGCAAGGGTGATGGATTTGTTTTTGTTCAGAACGTACTATATGGGGATAAGACTAACCATCACTTCCCCATTCTCGGAGTAGTATGTTATAAAGCTGATGTTGTTGCATATTGCTTTCTAGCCCACTACAATATTTCTTTTCTCTATTCTTACAATCAAACTGTTTGCGAAAACATTTTCTCCAAAACCGTTTTCTCCAAAACGGGGGTGGAGGTTGCGAGAGGCACCCGGTGTGCCATTGGCTGTTCGTATTTGAATTTGCTAACTTGTTCGTGAGCGGGAATAAGTAATGCACAATTTCTAACTGAAGATTCAAAAAGTGCAATTTTGACACTCTACAACCCTTCTTGAAGCCTCATGGGAATAGCACGAGCGACTCTAGCTTACAAATTATAGACTCGATTGTAAAATTAATGCCAAAAGACGCAGGGATCTTTATAAACCAGATTTGTAAATTAAAGAAAGCCTTAAACAGAGAGTTTTATCCCGAAATATCCATAAACAAATTCATCCACAACCATTCATCGCATATATAGAATGCAGATTATAAAATCCACCATTATTGTAAAACAATTCAATATAAGAATGAAATTTGGAATACAAAACCTACAACCTTGCTCTGATACCAATTGAAGGAACTCTAACAAGGAGATCCTTGAGCAGAAGTAGATCGACCAAATTTCATTTTTATTGAATAAAAAGTTTACAGTAAACAAACAACAAGATATGCATTTAATTCTAAATCACAACATGCTTTAAAAGAAAGGGTTTCGAGAAACCTCACTTTGAAGACCTTTCTTCAAGTTTTTCCCTTGAACAAATCACGAACTTCTTGAAGACCTTCTTCAAGATAAACCTCGAACAAAACCAGACATAACCACAAATGTTACCTTGGTATTCTTAGGGTAAGAACCCATGAGTGGTGGGCTCTGACTATTTTGGTTAAGAGGGAAAACTTAAGGTAGAGAAGGAAGATTGAAAATGTTTACCAAACCAAGACAAAACCATAGAACACTTCCGTATTTTCTTTCTCAAACATCCAGCAACAACAACCACAAGAAGAAGAAAATATTTTTCTTTTTAATCTCCTTGCCAAAAATAACCACCACCCACGTAAAAGAATGGGTAGGGAGTTATAACTCCCTTCCTTATTATTTGTATCACATACAATACAAACTATAGTTTTTTTTCTCTTTTATGTGACATTTAATATAAATCTATTTATATTAAATTTAAAAACTACGAATCCAATTCATAAAAACTATATTTGAATCTCATTCAAATTATTATTTCCTCCCATTAAGCTATAATGTATCAAATACATTATGACAAATATATCACATATAATTAAAACAACTTAATTATATCATATATAATTAAATCCCTCTATTAATTTGAAAAATTCAAATTAATCCAAAAACTGATTCTCAACTAAATCCTATTGAGCTATTAAAAGGACCTCATGGACCTGTTGCTTGAAGCTCCAATGGTACATGAATAATTAATTAAACTTTTTAATTACATTATTCACCATCCGTTAACTGTCGGACACTCCACTAAAGACTGACAGTTGCACTCTTCACACTACAGATATATTTTTTATTCCATGAGATATAACCAATCAACAGTACAATGACCTTTCACAAATTGCTCGTAAGTACAGCTGGTCCAAAATTATCTTTTTGCCCCTATAGTTACACTTAACTCCTTAAATACCACTGATCCCTCTAAAGAATAATAAATCATAGTCCAACTATGATCAGACCCCTCTTGGGTGAAGAGAGGGTGTGACGCCACATTGTTCAAGCTCTAGAAGCAGCCTTTTAGAGAGTAATTTATCTACTTACCCCTGCCTCGGGGAAAGTGTGAATTTCATCTTGTGTAGTTGTGTTCCCAGCTCCCTAATCAGACAAATCCCCAAAATGGTAGACTTGTTGATTTGGTGATTTGGTCATTCCCACCCATTCAAATCAAAGGGTCGCCCTTATAAGTAGGAGTTCACAACTCACTCAGGATTCAGGTCATGTTACCCATGGTCATTCTTGTGAAATGTAAGCCTCTATTATGAACAGAGTTATATAATGAGACTAAACATTTCGTGGTCCGGTCTTATGCAAACTCCTTTGTATAAAATATCCCCACTCACATGTATATACATGAATGATTAGGATCATATCATTTGTAGTATTTTACAACAATTATAACACCTAAAAGGGGGCCATACTCGTAGTGTCACCAGGATAAGGTACACAGCCTGATCCATCTACTACAGACCATTTAGGTTATCACTTAAACACGATCCACCCGTATGTCTCCACATACATGTTTAAGTTACAAAGATAACCTTGGATGTTAGTTTATTGGTTTGTGGTTAATGCAACTAATGAATAAAATATCAAATATTTTATTAAATACATAATGAGTTTGTTCAACAATGTTTACAAACTATAGGACCCTACGAGATTTAGGGCATCAACCCCAACATTAACAACGCTCATGAACTTGCTAAAATCCTCAAGTAGCAGGTGTTCCATAAACCGTCAACTTAAGTACCTCAAACCTTAGACATGATTTTTGCCCGAGTGAGTTTGTAACCAAAATTTTACAAGATAACGATCTATTTTAACTATTTAAAAACAAGTTGTTATTTGTTAACCTTAGGTGAGCATGCATCTTATCTTTGTTATGGATTTTAAATATCTAATTCATTTCATAACACTTCATAAAAATAAACATGCTTTCAATCCATAACATTCATCAAGCATTTCATAATTTAATATTAAAGCATGAAACCCTAACACGTGCATAATGTATATTATAACCATTTTTAACATACTTTCAATACATGTTACGTGCTTCCAACGATGAAGTTTTAAATCTACATAGAATACTATATGCACATATAAGATTTATTTAATTATAACATACATTCATAATGCATAAATAATTAAACACACACTAATATGGATCAGTTTTGGCATCCTAAGCAAGCAAACCTAAATTATTTCATTAATAATTAAAAGCAGCTTTAAACAGCCTCTGGACCACATGAACCGTTCCGAACCACCCAAACTGGACCTTCAAGACTCTAAAATAGGCTGAACCAGTCAGATCCCTGTTGAATCAGACAAAAAAGAGTCAAACCGGTCCAATCAAACCATCTGGACCACCCGTTGGAGCGTGCACACATTCTGGGTTGACTGAAGCACAGCGTTGCAATGCTCCAAACTAGCATTGCAACACTTCGAGGAGTCTCTTCATGTTGCTTGGCTGTCGAAGAATAGCGTTGCAACACTGCAAGGCATAGGCTTCAAAAACAATTTTCAATTGTTGAACTTGCTCCCTTCTTTCTTCAATTACAACCTAATTGCAACTCTATTGACTCTAACAAACTTGCCGATCTTAAACACACATTAAAGCCTATGAACAAAGAGCCAATTACAACTTTTGCAACATAATTGAAGAGAAATCTAATGTCAAAACTGAAATTATCCATATCAACACCCACTTTCATACTACTTATGAAAAACACCCACCAAGCTAAAATTAACAAGAATTGAGTACTTAAATCATGCTCTGATACCAGTTGTTGGTATTGACTTTAGCCTCTTTAGGTGTTCGTCAGTCAATCAACAAGTAGAAGCAATTTGGATTTTAAGTACTCTAATTCCATCAATTTTAATAATCAAGCTAGCATGTTCATATTAAAGAAATAGAGTTTATGAAATTATGTCTTTGAATAACTCTTCAATCCTTCAATTTCAGCTGAAATATCCTCTTTAACACTTTGTAGACCACCATTTGACCTTCCCTATTATCCCCTTGGCCCTTAGATTAGGTGGTGGAACCCAAAATGAGACTGAATGAAGGGAGATTGAAGAAGAATGTTCTGGTTTTTTTGTTTGCATGAAGAAGAACTTTTCTTCTTCCGTTTTTCTGATTCTCAACCATCAATTAAGTCGATTAAATTTGTTTTCAAACAACTTAAGCATGCAAACAGAAAATGTATCTTAGAATGACACTAGGACATGCTAAAAATGGTTGAAATTTTTGGCATCTTGTGTGGGAAAAACCCACTCAAACTAAATTCCATTTTTAAATTGAATTCAAAATCCAATTTTTCAAAAATTATGAAATCAAAATTTCAAAGTTAAAAATGAAATTAAAAATTTTATTATCAATTCAATAGTTAATATTATATAAAATTCATTAATAATTAATTTATAAACACAATTAATTCTATAATGAATTTTGTATA
>NC_052358.1:6320833-6326359 GCF_009727055.1 Benincasa hispida
AATTAATTAAAATTTTTAATTAATTATATTAATTTAATATCAAATATTAAATTAATCTAATACCAATTCCTAGTTTCATGTAATTAATGTTTAAATCATATCGAAATATTCTTCAACTCTCCAATTTCTTCAAAATTGTTTAATTCGATAATTAAACATTTAATTATATCGCATATAATTAATAATTTCCTTAAATCGATTTTGAATGTTTCAATTGTTTCATCACACTATTCTAAGGTTTAATCCATTTGTGAGCTAGTAGGGAGACTAATGGACCTACATATCGTGAGCTCAAACGATTTGAGATTAATTGGCTAAACTTTTTAAACCAAATTAATCAATATTCGTTAACTACCGAGTCATCCACTAAAGCCTAGTAGCTTCACTCTCCTCACTGTAGATATATTTATATCCACTTGATATCACCATAATTAGTAAGTCAACCCTTCACAGGTTGTATGAAATAATGGCTAGGTCAAAAGTTATTTTACCCCCGGGAGTACATCTTGTTTTTTAAGTCCTATTGATCCTCTAATGAACAAATGGTTTGTGATCCAATCACCAAACTGAGTCCCTCTCAGGTCAATGAGAGGGTGGGCCCCCTTGTTCAAGACCCATAGTCAACACTTAAAGGAACCACCTCTCTATTATCACTAAAAGCGGGTAGGAGTGAATTTCGTCTTGCACCCTCTGTCCCCAAGTATCTATCCGATCTTACCCCTTAAATGAGGTGCTTATTGAGCTGATGCTATTGGGCCAACCCTCACCAATGCAAATTTAAGAATAATCCCGTATAAATGGGAGTTCATAGTTAGATCAAGATTAAGGTCAAGTTAGCCAGGTCATCGCTTTGAAATAGTCAGTCTTAAACAGTAAACAACGTTATAAAGTAAAAGTGACTTATTTCTTGGTCCAGTCTTATACAAACTTTTTACACAAGACGCCCCTACTCGCATGTCTTCATATGAATGATTAAGGATCACCTTGTTTGTACTAAAATATAAAGTGGACTGCATCCGACAGTATTCCCAAAATAAGGTACCCAACTTTATTCATATACTATAGACCGTTTTGGATATCTACTCAAACATTATTCGCTCTTATCTATATAAAGTCCAAGTTCTTTCTAAGATGAAATGAGCAATTCATACATTCAATAAGAACTTTATTGAATAAACCTCAATAACATCTTTATTGATAACAAAATAAGTTTAATTATTTACAAACCACGAGTTTTAGCACATAAAACCTAACAAAAAGTTGCCTTAACATCTCTATAACTCTCATGTAGAGAGTGTTGGGGATGATGCCCTAAAGTCTCATGTCCTGTAGTTTGTATGAATGCTTGTGATATATAATATGTGATATTTAGTTCACTTCTTGACTTTGCACATTTGGATGTTTTATTTGCTTTACCAAAAACTAATAAACTAAAATATTTGGTTGTCTTTATGTAAATTAAGCTTGTATGTGGTGACATACAAGTGGATCATGTCTTAAGTGATAACAAAAATAGTCTGTAGTATATGGATATAAGAGGGAAACCTTATCCTGGTAACGCTATGGATGCGTCCTGCTTTGTAGAATAGTTACAAGTGTCGTGACTGAAGGAACTCTTAAACAAGAGTATCCATGAATGGAAGCGGATCTTTCCGATTCATTGTGACAAAATTACCATACATACATTCTAACAAACAGATATGCATTGTAACACTAATCACTAGCATGCTTAAACAAATAAAATACAAAAGACCGAGAGACTTACCAGTTGAGGACAATCTTCAATCACACTTTGTCCAACGGAAGCGAACTCCTCTTACTCCTTATCGTCCAACAAGCAGTCACCTAGCAGCACCACGGTCGTCTACATAGCAGTGCATGAACAAACAGCAACCGAGGACGATACCACCACTCGAAACCCTCATTATTCTTGGAGTGAGAATCCAAAGGGGGGACTTTGATGGAATTGGTAGAAGGACGGAGGAAAAGTGAACTTGTAAAACGAACAAGCAAATGAGAGAAAGGGATGACTATTGTATAGTCGGGTGCTTGTCGTTTAGGCCCGGGTACACGATCGTGTAGGTTTAGCTATGATCGTCTATTAAATGGTAAGCGATCGTTTAGGTCTGCTCGACGCACTAAGCAATCATATAGAAAACGTAAGCGATCATTTAGATCTCATGGGCAATCGTTTAGTGCACGGGTGTGTGATCGTTTAGGAAGACAGGCACTATTGTAAAGGCTCTCAACACTATGCGATCGTATACTTTCACATCGTGAGCGATTTTTCTGGTGTGTCTTACGTAACTCGTACAAAATAAAAACAGTTTTCATTTTTTTCTTCAGTTACAAGAACTGAATCGAACTTCCCACTTTCGCACGAATCCAGAGAAAAACTCGGCCAATTATCACATAACCGCCCAATTAATTAGTTACTGAATATAATCATATTATATTGTTAACCTATAGTTTGATATCGTATATCTACTATAGTGTTTTCTCCTCTATTTGAGATAAATCATATTTATATCCAAATTCCTCCAAAATAAAGTATCTCATAGATTTAGTCAATCATATCATATATAATTAACCAGTTCAATTATATCATACATAATCAAACTTTCTCTTGTCAATTTGAACATTTCAAACTGACCCAAAGATTAATTCTCAACTTTATCCAAGCTACCAAGGGGACCTTATGGACCTATGGCTCGAAGCTCCAATGGTACATGAATAGTTTAATAAATTCTTTAGCTACGAGATCCACCATTTGTTTAACTGCCAGACATTCTACTAAAAACTGATAGCTGAACTCTTCTTACCACAAAATATTTCTGTGTTCATCAGATATAAACAATCATGAGTACGATAACTCTTCATAGATGCTTGTAAGTACAGTTAGGCCAAATTACGTTTTGCCCCTGTAGTTATATCTCACTCTTTAAGTACCACTGATCCTTCTAATGAACAGTACAACATAGTCCAACTATGTGTGAACACCTCTCGGGCTAAGAGAAGGTGTGTAGCGCCACATCGTTCAAGCCCCGGAATCAGCCCTCAAGGGAGCTATCTATCTACTTACCCCTGCTCTAGGGAAGGAGTAAGCTCCATCTTGTGTAGCTGAGTTCCCAACTCCTAAATCAGACGAATCCCTAATGGAAAGTAACTTATATGTACTAAGGTCGTTAGTCATAAAATCCTTGTTTAACACTGAAATGTTCAATACGACAACAACAGCTAAAAGACCAAAGGTTTCTCCTAAGGAAAACGCTCATCTTTGGCATCTAAGGTTAGGTCACATAAACCTCAATAGGATTAAAAAGTTGGTGAAACGTGGACTTCTAAAGACTTTAGAAGAAAACTCTTTGTCGATATTCTCGATCAACTATCTTACTTATCAAAGAAAAGGGCGGAACACATAGTCTTTCAGTCATTTCCGAGGAGTAATTAGAAAAGTTCTTTATAGGTGTGAATCATGCCTCGAAGGCAAGATGACGAAACAAACTTTTACTGGAAAAGGTTACAAAGCCTAGGAAGCCTTGAAGCTTGTACATTTAGACCTCTGTGGTCCGATGCATGTTAGAGCTTGGGGTGGGTATGAATATTTCATCTCTTTCATAGATGATTATTCAAGGTTTGGGTATCTCTACCTAATGCAACGTAAGTCTGAAGCCCTTGACAAGTTCAAGGAGTATAAGGCTGAAGTTGAATACTTGTTAGGTAAGAAGATAAAAACACTACGATCTGATCGTGGTGAAGAGTATATGGACCTCCAATTCTAGAACTATTTGATAAAACATGAGATTGCATCCCAACTCTCGGCCCCATGTACACCTCAGCAGAATCGTGTATTAGAAAGGAGAAACATAACCTTGTTGGACATGGCTCGGTCTATGATGAATTATGCTCATCTTCCAGACTCGTTTTTGGGGTAATGCAGTGTAGACTGCATGCTATATCCTAAACAAGTTCCCTCGGAAAGTATTTTTGAACCACCTTTTGAGTTGTGGAGAGGTCGTAAAGGTAGTTTATGCCACTTCAGGATTAACCGCGTTCAATGGTTTTCCTCTTTATAGGCTACCCCAAGGAAACGAGAGGTGGATACTTCTATGATCCGAGTGAGAACAAAGTGTTTGTTTCTACAAATGTTATCTTCTTAGAAGAAGACCACATTAGGGTTTATAAACCACGAAGTAAGCTCGTTTTACGTGAGATCTCTAGTGAGACTGAGACTACTGAGAGTTCAATAAGAGTTGTTGAACAGGCCGATAGATCAACAAGAGTTGTTGAGGTTAGAACATCTAGTCAACCAGCTCAAGAGTTGAGACTGCCTCGATGTAATGGGAGGGTTATGAACCCACCAGATCGCTACATGGGTTTGACTGAAGCCCAAAACATCATTACGAATGATGGGGTCGAGGATCCGTTGTCTTTTAAGAAAGCAGTGGAGGATGTTGACAAAGATGAATGAGTTAAGGCCATGATGCAGGAAATTGAGTTTATGTACTTCAATAACGTCTGGGCTCTTGTTGATCCACCTGATGAGGTAAAACCTATTGGGTGTAAGTGGATCTATAAGCGAAAGAGAGGTGTAGACGGAAAGGAGCAAACTTTTAAGATTAGACTCGTGGCAAAGGGTTATACCTAGCTTGAGGGAGTTGACTATGAGGAAACTTTCTTACTTGTTGTCATGCTCAAGTCTATCCGGATTCTCCTATCCGTGGACACATTTTATGATTATGAAATATGGCAAATGGACGTCAAGACTGCCTTTCTTAATGGTAAGCTTGATGAGACCACCTATATGACTCAACCAGAGGGGTTCATAGTTCCAAATCAAGAACGAAGAGTTTGCAAGCTTAACAGGTTCATTTATGAGCTGAAATAAGCATTTAGATCTTGGAACATCAGATTTGATACTGCTGTCAAATCGTTTGGCTTTGATCAGAACGTTGATGAGCCTTGTGTTTACAAGAAGATCATCAACAACTCAGTAGCTTTCCTAGTACTATATGTAGATGATATCCTACTCATTGGGAATGATGTGGGGTATCTGACTGATATTAAGAATTGGCTAGCTGGCCAATTACAAATGAAATATTTAGGTGAGGTACAATATGTTATAGGGATCCAGATCATTCAGGATCGTAAGAATAAGCAATTACCCTTTCTCAGGCATCGTACATCGATCAAATGTTGATCAGGTACAGGATGCAGGATTCTAAGAGGGGTTTGTTACCCTTCATGCATGGAATCTTTTTGTCTAAGATTCAATATCCTAAGACATCTCAATAGGATGGGGAAATGAGACAGATTCCCTATGCTTCTACTGTAGGAAGCTTGATGTATGCAATGTTGTGTACCAGACCCGACAATTGCTATGCAGTAGGGATTGTCAGTCGATATCTGTCCAATCCAGGATTTGATCATTGGACAACGGTCAAGACAATCCTCAAGTATCTTCGGAGAACGATGGACTACATGCTCATGTATGGAGATAAGGATTTGATCCTTACAGGATACACG
>NC_052358.1:6326699-6328144 GCF_009727055.1 Benincasa hispida
CACGGAGTCATCGTCGGGGTAAGCATATCGAACGAAAATATCACCTAATCAGGGAGATTGTGCATCGCGATGATGTGATAGTCACACGATCGTATCAGAGCACAACGTTGCTGATCCCTTTACAAAGGCCCTCACGGCTAAAGTGTTCGAGGGTCACCTGGAGAGTCTGGGTCTGCGGGACATGCAGCATCTTGTCTAGGGCAAGTGGGAGATGATACTGGGGTATGCCCAAGTTTATTGTATATTGTATATTTTTATAATGCATTGTACATTAGTCTCCCGTGTCATTAGGACTAATGGGTGATTGTTAGGATTGGTGTCCCAATTCTCCCGGAGTCTCGTTGCTTATAAAGATGCACGTTGTTTGATGAATAAAATAATTATTATTTCATTCTGGCATTTACTCATATCCAATAAACATAGCTCCTTGGTTATCTATGTGAACTTAAGTATGTATATGTGATATACAAGTGGATCATTCCTTAAGTGATAACCTAAATAGGTATGTAGTATAAGGATTAAGGTGGGATATCTGATCATGGTGACCCTACGGATATAGCCCGTTTTGTAGAGGTTTACCTGTGTTGTAAACTACTACAGATGGTAGATCCTGACCATTCATATGGAGACATGCGAGCGAGGGTGTCCTATACAAAGAGTTTGTATAATACCCGGATCACGAGATGACTAGGCTCTATATATAACGTCGTTGATACTAGTGACTTACATCTCACCTAAATGACCATAGGTGACATGACCTCAATCCTGAGTGTTTTGGGAACTCCTACCTTTGAGGGCGGTCCTTTGATTAGTGTGAGTGAGAGTGGCCAGATTGCCAACTCAACATGCCTACCTTTTTGGGGACTTGTCTGATCTGGGAGCTGGGAACTCAATCCACAAGATAGAATTCACTCATTTCCCGAAGCAAGGATAAGAGAGAGATTGCTCCCTTAAGGGCTGATACCAGAGCTTAAACATAGTGGCCACAGCTTCCCTTTGGAAGAGAGGACTTAGTCATAGTAGAACTATGACTTATGTTCATTAGAGGGATCAGTGGTACTTAAGGAGTTAGATGTAACTACAAGGGTATAACGGTTATTGGCCGAGTTGTACTTACGAGCGATCTATGAAAGGTTATCGCACTGTTGATTGGTTAAGATGGTCACATAATATATCTGTGGTAAGAAAAGTTCAGCTGTCGATCTTTAGTGGAGTGCATGGGGTTAACGGATGGTGGATCTCATGACTAAAGAGTTCAGTCAGTTATTCACGTACCGTTGGAGCTTTGAGCTACAGGTCCATAAGGTCCCCTTGGTAGCTCAATGGATTTAGTTGAGGATCAGTTCTTGGTGTTGATTTGAAATGTTTAAATTGACAAGAGGTAATTCGATTATATATGATATGATCGGTTTGATGTATGAGATACATCTAGTGGAGGATTAATG
>NC_052358.1:6328149-6438464 GCF_009727055.1 Benincasa hispida
AATGTAAATGAGATTTACATTAAGTACCATGGAATAGAAAAAGAACTATGGTTTATATGTTTCATGAGATGAAATATTAAAATTATAGGTTATAAATATAGTATGATAAGTTGATTATCATTTATATTTATAATAATATTAATTATTGGATAATTAAATCTTTTTCTCTAATAACTGTGAGATAAAAGAAAAATTATTTTCCTAATTTTAGTAATGTTAAAATTTGAGATTTTGTGAATTCTCTCTCAGAAAAAGAATCTCACTGAAGTTGTCAAGTAAATCGGATTTACTAAGCGACAACTTGACTAAGGTAAATGATCGTGTAGTGTTTTGTAAGTGACAGACACGGAACTAAGCAATGAGCTAAATGATCGTTTAGCTTTTGCTAGACGATCGCTTAGCTTTTGCTAAACGATAGGTTTCAGCCATCTCCTGCTTGCTCAATCGTTTACACGATTATTGAATCTTTCGTCTTCTGCCTCAAACCAAGTCCACACAGAGTGCACCTTCTGGATTCTCAGATCGAGAATACCAAGGTAGCCTTCTTGGTGGTATTATACTCAACTCGATACCATCGAGGTTCTGTGGAGGCCGTTCGTGTTGTTGGGGAGTTCGTGACCGAGGCGATCGCTGAGTTCGAGTGTGCAGTGTTTGTACTGTGTAGCGGTCGTGTTGTTCGAGTGTTCGAGGTTTCTGTGTTCGAGTGTTCGTGATCAAGAAGCATGGAGATGAGTCTACAAATGTGTGTAGAGTTTCTCATTGATCATTTGTAATTTCATGTTGTAATTTTTGTAATGAATGCATAACCATTTATTTCTGTGTACGATTATAATTTGTTAAATTCATACATGATCATAATTTTGGAATGATCTTTTCTGCTACTCATGGAAATCTTCGTGTTCGATTTTCTTCAAACACTTCATGGTTTGGTCTACAAACCCTTTGTATAGGTCGCCACTGCTCGCATGTCCCCTACACGAATGATCAGGATCAGATAATCTGTGACAAGTTACAACACTTGTAACTATTCCATAAAGCGGGACGTTCCCATAGCATTACCAGGATAAAGTTTCTTTCCTATATTCATATACTACATACCATTTTGGTTTTCCCTTAAGACATGATTCACTTGTAAGTCACCACATACATGCTTAAATTACAGACAAATAACCAAGGATTTTAGGTTTATTGGTTTGTGGTAGAGCAAATAAAACATTCAACTGAGAAAAATCAAGAAGTGAAGTAAAATATCATATATTATACATCACAAGCATCTGTACAAACTGTTTACAAACTACAGGACATGAGACTTTAGGGCATCAACCCCAACAGTGACTTGTTACAGATGGTCTGATCCTGATCACTCGTGTAGAGGACATACGAACGGGGGCGTCCTATATAAGGAGTTTGTATAAAACCTGACCACGAAGTGTTAACATCTCGTTATATAATGCCATTCATGACAGAGACTTCACTTCACTAGGACGACCATAGGTAACATGACCTCGATCCTAGGTGAGTTGGGAACTGTTGCCATTGAGGGTGGTCCTTTGATTTGTGTGGGTGCGAGTGGCCAGGTTGCCAACTCAAGGCTACCATTTTGGGGACTTGTCTGATTTGGGAGTTGGGAACTCAGCTACACAAGATGGAATTCACTTCTTCCCCAAAGTAGGAGTAAGTAGATAGATAGTTCCCTTAAGGGTTGATCCCGAGGCTTGAACGATGTGACGCCACACACCTTCTCATGGGCCGATTGGTGTTCACATATAGTTGGACTATGTTGTATTGTTCATTAGAGGGATCAGTGGTACTTGAGGAGTGAGATGTAACTATAGGGGCAAAACGGTAAATTGGCCCAACTGTACTTACGAACATCTGTGAAGGGTTATCGTACTCATGATTGGTCATATCCGATGGACACAAAAATATATTTGTGGCAAGAAGAGTTTAGTTTTCTGTCTTTAGTGGAATGCCTGGCAGTTAACAGATGGTGGATCTCGTGGCTAAAGAGTTTAGTTAGCCATTCATGTACCATTGGAGTTTCGAGCCATAGGTCCATAAGGTTCCCTTTGTAGCTTGGATAAAAGTTGAGAATTAGTTTTTGAGTCAAATTGAAATGTTCAAATTAACAAGAGAAAGTTCGATTATATATGATATAATTGAACTACTTAATTCTATATGATATGAATGACTAAATGTATGAGATATATTAATTTGGAGGAAATTGGTTCTAAATATGATTTATATCAAGTAGAGGAGAAAACACTATGGTTGATATATAATATCAAACTATAGGTTATGAATATAATATGATTATATTTATTTTTTTATTATTTGGACAGTTATGAGATAATTGTCTGGCGTTTTCTCCATTTTCATGTGTTAGTGGGAAGTTCATTTTGGTTTTCGTAACTGAAGAATAAAATGAAAATAGTTTTCATTTTGCAAAAGAACACGCATAATTGCTCACGGTGTGATTGGCATTCCATCGCTTAGTTTTTTTAGAGGCTATACGATAGTGCCAAATTACTAAACGACTGTACACCCACACCCGCGCTTCTCTAAACAATCGCTTAGCTCCTGAGCCTTACTAAACGATCATATAGATGATCGCCCAATTTTTCCTACACGATCGTATACCTTGCCTAAACGATTAAGTAGCTTGGCGGTACGATAATCATTCCCTTCTCCCACTTACTTGATCTTAGTACACAATAGCCTTTCCTTCTCACCTCTACCAAATCCAAACAAAGCCCATACTTTGGATTCTCACTTCGAGAATACTGAGGGCTCTGAGTGGTGGTGTTATCCTCATTTCCCGGTGTTCGTGGTAGACGACACGAGAGTTGTTGAACGATTGCCTGACGTTCTAGCAAGAGTGCAAGGAGTCCGTTCATGTGAGAGCGAGTTTTATGTTGAAGAAAGTCTTCAATTGGTAAGTCCTCATTCTTTTGTCATTTATCCTTGAAGCATGCCAGTAATTTAACGTTGTCAACACATATCTATGTGTGTGAATGTATATGTGGAAATTCTGTCACAATGAATTGGAAAGATCTGCTTCTACTCATAGGTACTCTTGTATAAGAGTTCCTTCAATTGGTATCAGAGTCAAGTTTCTGATATTTCAAATTCATTAATGCAAATAATGTTGGGATTGATGTCCTAATTCTCCCAGAGTCTCGTCATTTGTAATTATACACATTGTTTTATGAATAAAATAATTGTTATTTCATTCTGAAATTTACTCATATCCAATAAACAAAGCTCCATGGTTATCTTATGTAAACTTAAGCATGTATATGAGATATACAAGTGGATCATGCCTTAAGTGATAACCTAAATAGGTCTGTAGTTTAAGGATTAATGTGGGATACCTAATCCTGGTGACACTACGGATACGACCCACTTTGTAGAGGTTTACAAGTGTTGTAAACTACTACAGATGGTAGATCTTGACCATTCATGTAGAGACATGCGAGCGGGGGTGCCCTATACAAAGAGTTTGTATAAGATTGGACCACTAGATGACTAGACTCTGTATATAACGCCGTAGATACTAGAGACTTACATCTCACCTAAATNCCTATACAAAGAGTTTGTATAAGATTGGACCACTAGATGACTAGACTCTGTATATAACGCCGTAGATACTAGAGACTTACATCTCACCTAAATGACCATAGGTGACGCGACCTCAGTCCTAAGTGTTTTGGGAACTTCTACCTTTGAAGACGGTCCTTTGATTAGTATGGGTGAGAGTAGCCAGATTGCCAACTCAACATGCCTACCTTTTTGGGGACTTGTCTGATTTAGGAGTTGGGAACTCAATACACATAATGGAATTCACTTCTTCCTCGAAGTAGGGGTAAGTAGAGAGATTGATCCCTTAAGGGCTGATCCTAGGGTTTAAACATAATCTCCACAGCTTCTCTTTGGAAGAGAGGACTCGGTCATAGTAGAACTATGATTTATGTTCATTAGAGAATTTAGTGGTACTTAAGGAGTTAGATGTAATTACAGGGGCACAAAGGTTATTGGTCAAGCTTTACTTACGAACGATCTGTGAAGAGTTTTCGTACTATTAGTTAAGATGGACATATAATATATTTGTGGTAAGGAGAGTTCAGTTGTTGGTCTTTAGTGGAATGCTTGTCAGTTTACGGATGGTGGATCCCATGATTAAAGAGTTTAGTCAGTTATTCATGTACTGTTGGAGTTTCAAGCTACAGGTCCATAAGGTCTCATTAGTAGCTCAATGAATTCAAGTTGAGGATCAGTTTTTAGTGTTGATTAGAAATGTTCAAATTATGATATGATCGGTATGGTATATGAGATACATTTAGTGGAGGATTAATGTAAAGGAGATTTACATTAAGTGCCATAGAATAGAAAAAGATCTATGGTTTATATGTTTTAGGAGATGAAATATTAAAACTATAGGTTATAAATATAGTATGATAAGTTGGTTATCATTTATATTTATAATAATATCAATTATTGGATAATTATCTATTTTTCTCTAATAACCAATTGAGTGGAAGGTTATTGGTGGTTTCATGGTAACCGTGAGATAAAAGGAAAACTATTTTCCTAATTTTAATAAGGCAAAGATTTGTGAAAATTGGTTTTTTGAGATTTCCAATCTATAAATATACTCCTAGATAGTCATAGTTGTCAAGTAAATAAGATTTACTAAGAGACAACTTGGAGTTAGCTAAATGATTGAGGAGTGTTCTTAGGCGATAGGCCCTCAACTAAGCGATGAGCTAAACGATCGTATAGCTTTTCCTAAACGATTGGGCATCGACCTATACGATAGCTTGTTCCATCTCCCACCTGCTCAATCGTTTACTTGATTGTGGTTTCTTCTATTTTCTGCCTCAAACAAAGTCCACACAGAGCCTACCCTCTGGATTTCTCACACGGAGAATACCAAAGTAACCTTCTTAGTGGTGTCATACTCAACTCGACACCGTCGAGGTTCTATAGAGGTCGTTTGTGGTATTCGGGATGTTCGTGACCTTGGCGAATGGCGATTGCTTAGTTCGAGTGTGCGATGTTCGTGCAGTGTAGCAGTCATGTTAGACGAGCGTTCGTGTGTTGTTGTGTTACTATGGTCGAGTGTTTGTGATCAAGGAACTCGAAGATTAATCTACAAAAGTATGTTGATTCTTATCCTTGATTTTTTATATAGCATGTTGTAATTTATGTATTTTGCATAACCATATGTTTCCGTTTGTGATTGTAATTGTAAAGTTCATATATGATTGTAATTTGGAATGATCCTTCTTCTGCTCATGGAAATCCTCGTATTTGATTTCCTTCAAAGAATCGATTTACATTCACGGTGGGTGGAGCATGTCTACTCTCTGTTTTAATTGTCAATTCGTTTGTGGATGTGAGGATTAATGGAGTTTTCTGGGATGAAACCTCGGTTTGTAAATTCTTTTACATTTTCAGTTAATTATAAAAGCCCCTGCATTTTTGGGCATTATTAATTGTTAAAGTATGTAATTTCAAAATTAGTTTGAGTTTTAAGTCGTTCGTTAAAAAGCTTCGTAGCAAGGGTTGCTGTTCTTCGAGGAAGAAGACGATCAAGCATTAGTCGAGTCGTGTAGAAAATGGGGTAGACGATCGCTGAGTATCGGATACTTGGGAGTCATTTAACGCGCACGCGTACTAGACGATTGTATAGCTCAACAAACCTTATCGCTTAGTTACTGACTATATGATCGCGGAGTAAATTGCATGGTAAACCGTTTACCTTTCGCGTGTTAAGCGATCATCTAGACGATCAAGTTTCACAGCCTTGTTGTCGTCTAAGCGATCGTTTTGAATTCGTGTTATCGTCTAGTGTGTACAACACGATCATTTACCTGAAGCCCTTTACTAAACGTGGGGAGCTTTGCTCGACGGTTTAAGACTTAGTTTGCCTGTGAACTGTTTTGCTCGGAGGGAAAATGTAATAGATAGAATTTTGCTGTCCAGTTTTAGTGTTGGTTCATCCTAGTCCATTAATATATGGTTTGATACATGTGATGTATGTTCTTTTTATATGTCATATGGTATGTACATATAGAAAAATCCCACCTTAGGTTATGCATTGGTCATGCATCATCTCTTTATTATAGATGTTATGATTTAGAGAAACATGATTAATTACGTAAGAGCATGCTCATGCATCATATAATATAAGAGTTGTATTTATGCATGAATAAAGGCATTGATATGCATCATCTTTATATTATAATTGTTACAATATAAGGGTGTATGGAAAACATGTTTGCTTGGTTATTACTTGTATATAAAATTTATGTATAGTAATGACCGGACATTGCATAAAGCATGACACATAGGTTATTTTATAAGTGTTATAAATACCTTGTTGTGTGTCGATATGTTTTAGTTGTTTCTTTTTAAAGGTTAAAGAGAAATTAAAACTAAAAGCAATAAGAAAGACATGCATGCTCACTTAGGTTTATTCATGGTTTTAAAAAGTTTAAAATTTGGATGAGATAGACCTAAAATCATGGTTCTAATATGATTAGCAACCCTTAGGCTTTAATCTTTTCATCAGTTTAATAAGATTAAATTGACTAATAAAAGGTTAAAATGTAGCAAATCTATCTATAAGGGACCTTTTGTCTAAGGCGGATTTTGTCTAGGCTGGGGTATTTAAGTTGATGGAAACATAACACCCCTACCTGGGAACCTACCTCGAAAGGCAAATTAGATAGATTTGATGCATGCATGCAAGTTAAGGACAATTCATTAAAGTGTTTAAATGTGACTACTTGAACTTTTTTATTTCAAAGACAAAAGTTGTTTTTTAGCAGACTTAATAAATGATTTAGACTAAAATCAGTAGCCGAATTGTCTAGGTTAATGAACCCCTAGGTAGAACATTCAGTGAAAGGTACTTAGGGCATATGATGCTTCATCTAAACCTTTCACGTTTCTCCCTTATAGTACACACCGCGAAATCTACTCTCGACCTCGTGGCACCCTAGGAGTATCCCCCTAAAGGATGGTGTTTGGGTAGGTCAATATCAAGGTGGATGGAGAGAATGTTCATAGTAAGTGGAAGCGGGAAGTGCGACAACATATCCCACAGTCCCCCTCGTTAGATTGAATAAAGTTTGATCTCCTGGGAGTATCCCCCTATAGGATGACAATTTTGCGCATTTCTTTATTTGATCTCTTGTAAGAGGATAAGGTTACTTAGTCTCTTGTCTTAATCTGCTTCTTCCTTATGGTGGGCTCATTAGGGCGGGACTTTGGCGCCGAAAACGAGGGGTCACGCTTACGCGAAATTGTTAAGGGTTAACAGTTTTGGAGCAAATAAATTGTAGCTGTTAGGTTCAGTTCCAAGAGTTGGTTCTGCATAATGGTTAAGAATGTCTCATCCTAGTGAAAGAGCATCTAATCACCCCACTGTCATTTATCCTACCTCGCAGAGGCATCATTGCAAAATAGAAGTCTTATCGCTTATGGTACTTGGAAACTATTTTACTAAAACTAATTGGTTAAAATGTGGTTTAGCAAAGTCTTATAAAGGTTCGTTCGTTTTTTAGCAATGGTTTTAAAATGGCTATAGTCACAATCGCTTTGCTTAGCGTCGAAAAATTGATTGGCCATAACTATTCCAGTTGGAAACATATGATCACGATGATACTCATCATCGAGGATCTGATGTTTGCCCTTACGGAGGTCTCTCGTCCTATTCCAACTCCCAACGCCGCTTGAAATGTTTGGGAGGTGTACGAGCGATGGACACAGGCAAACGAGAAAGGCTCGAGCCTATATCTTGGCTAGTTGAGTGACGTGTTGGCCAAGAAGCATGAGCCATGGTCTCAGTGCAAGAGATCATGAAGTCCCTGCGGGGGATATTCGGACAATCGTCTAGACAACTCAAACACGAGACTCTAAAATACATATTCAACTCCAAAATGGAGAAAGGCACCCTTTTCGTGAACAATATGCTTAATATGATGGTCCACTTTAATTGGGCGGAGATGAATGGGTAAAGAATTGATGAGGGCAGTCAGGTTAGCATCATCCTATATTCATTGCCGGATAGCTTTCCTCCACTTTGTTAGCAATGTGATGCTTAATAAAGTGGAATACACCCTTACAGCTCTCCTCAATGAGTTTGCAGACATACCAATCTTTTACTGAAAAGTAAGGAGAGGAAAAGGGTGAGGCAAATGTTGCTTCATCTTCTTAGGACGTTCCATCGAGGTTTGACCTCAGGAATGAAGTCTGCACCTTCTACTTCTAACTCTGCAAAGGGGAAGAAAAAGAAGGGTGGTTAGGGAAAAGGGAAAGTGCCTGCTAACCCGCCACCTGTTGCCCCAAGGAGGCGTCCACTGCCGGTTGAAAAAGAAAAATGTTTCTATTGTAACCAGGACGAACACTGGAAGATGAACTATCCTCACTGGCTGAAGGAAAGGAATGTCGCCAAGGCTAAGGCTAAGGCAGACAAAGGTAAATATGATTTACTTATAGTAGAAACATGTTTAGTGGAGAATGATGATTCAACTTGGATAATTGATACAGGCACCACTAATCACGTTTGTTCTTCTTTTCAAGAGATTAGATCCTGGCGACAGTTGGAAGCTAGTGAGATGACAATGCGAGTAGGCATCGAGCACGTCGTCTCAGTTGTGGCAGTGGGAGACATCCAGTTATCTTTACATAATAGGTTTCTAGTTTTAAAAGATGTTTATGTTGTTCCTGATTTTAAAAGGAACCTTATATCTGTAAAGTGCTTGTTACATTGTAAATATAGGCTTTCTTTTAATGTGGATAAAGTGTTTATTGTAAGGATGTTGTTGAAATTTGTACAACTAAATTGGAAAACAACTTCTATGTGCTATGATCATTGGCCTAAGTTCCCTCCATAACACAGAGTTGTTTAAATTTGTTGTAACTCAATCTAAACGTTAACGAATTTCTCTGAAAGAAAATGCCCAACTTTTGCACCTTCGATTAGGGCACATCAATCTCAATTGGATTGAGAGATTAGTGAAGAATAACCTTATAAGTGAGTTAGAAGAAAATTCTTTACCGGTGTGCGAGTCTTGCCTTGAGGGTAAGATGACTAAAAGACCTTTTACTGGAAAAGGTTATCGAGCCAAATAGCCTCTTGAGTTGGTACATTCTAACCTTTGTGGTCCTATGAATGTGCGAGCCCGAGGTGGCTATGAGTATTTTATCAGTTTTATTCATGATTACTCGAGGTATGAGTATGTTTCTCTGATGCAACGAAAGTCTTAATCTTTTGAAAAGTTCAAAGAGTTCAAGGATGAAGTTGAAAATGCATTAGATAAACGGATTAAAATACTTCGTTTAGATCGAGGTGGAGAGTTTTTGGATTTTGGATTCTAGGACTATTTGATAGAACATGAAATCGTTTCCCAACTCTCAGCACTGGGTGCACCTCAGCAGAATGGTGTAGCGGAGAGGAGAAACAGAACCTTGTTGGACATAGTTCGTTCGATGATGAGTTACGCTTCCTTACCGGACTCATTTTGGGGTTTCGCAATGGAGATTGATAAGAACTCTCGCAAGTCCACTTCAGGGTCAGTTCTTACTCTTAACGGGGGAGCTGTAGTGTCGCGAAGCACTAAGCAGGGGTGTATCACCGACTCCACTGTGGAAGCAGAGTACATAGCCTGTCTCTTATACACATCTAGATGTGTATAAGAGACGTACATAGCAGCTTGTGAAGCTGCTAAGGAGGTCATTTGGCTCAGAAAGTTCCTGACAGAGTTGGAAGTTGTTCCATATATGTCCAGGCCCATCACCCTCTATTGTGACAATAGTGGTGTTGTGGTGAACTCCAAGAAGCCTAAGAGTCATAGACGCGACAAACACATGGAGCGGAAGTATTACCTGATCCAGAGATTGTACAAACGCTTGTGATGTATAATATATGATATTTACTTCACTTATTAACTTTGCACGTTTGGATGTTTTATTTGCTTTACCACAAACCAATAAACTAAAATCCTTAGTTGTTTTTATGTAACTTAAGCATGTATGTGGTGACATACAAGTGGATCATGTCTTAAGTGACAACCAAAATGATTTGTAGTATATGGATATAGGAGGAAAACCTTATCTTGGTAATGTTACGAATGTGGCATGCTTTGTGGAATAGTTACAAGTGTTGTGACTGTTGGGTTTTATATCCTAAAAACTCGCAGTTTATAAAATAATAAACATTTTCTATTATCAATATACTTGTTATCGATCTCATAAATTGTATGAAAATCTAAATCCAATAAACTAAGACCCATGTATGAGTACTTGAACTTTATGTGGAGACATAAGAGTGGATCGAGTTCGAGTAAATAGTCAAAATGATCTATGGTACATGAATGAGGTTGGGTACCTTATTCTGGTAACACCATTGGATGCGGCCTACTCTGTAGTTGTTACAAAGAGTTTTAAAGTTCTATATACGATGTGATCCTAATTCGTACATGTTATGACATGAGGAGTGAGGGTGTCCTATGCAATGAGTTTTCATAAGATCAGAATAAAAAAATAAGTCATTCTTACTTTATAACGTTGTTTACTGTTTAAGACTGACTATTTCACCTAGATGACCTAGGTAACTCGATCTTAATCCTGAGCTAACTATGAACTCCTGTTTATTCAGGATTGCCCTTAGATTTGCATAATTGAGGGTTGGCTCAACAGTGCCGGCTCAATAAGACTCCCATTTCAGGGGTAAGACTGGATAGATAGCTGGGGACATAGGGTGCAAGGCAGAGATCATGCCTACCCGATTTAGGGATAGGAGAAAGATTGTTCTCTCAAGTACTGAATCTAGGTCTTGAACAAGGGGCCCTACCTTCTCATTTGGTTGAGAGAGTTTGGTTTAGTGATTGGATCACAAACCAGTTGTTCATTAGAGGATCAGTAGGGACTTGAGGAAAAAGACGTAATCTCGGGGGTAAAACAGATATTTGACCTAGCTGTTATTGCGAACAACCTGTGAAAGGTCGACTTTTCTGATTATGGTTAAATCATGTGGACATAGTATTTCTACAGTGAGGGGAGTGAAAGTATGAGCTTTAGTGGAGTGACCCATTAGTTAACGAATGAGGATTAATGTGGTCTAATGAGTTTAGCCAATTAATCTCGGATCGTTGGAGCCCATGAACTGTAGATCCGCAAAGGTCCCCCTACTAACTCATAACGGACTAGCTCTAGAATAGTGTGATAAGTTAATTTGAAACGTTCAAATTAGAATTGAGGGAATTAATAATTATATAAGATATAATTATATGTTTAATTTTAGAATTAAACATAGTAGGAGAATTTATATATTTAAATATGATTTAAATATATAAAGATGGATATGTGTTAAAATTAATTTAATATTTGATATTAAATTAATTAAGTTTTATTTAATAATTAATTTATGAAATTAATTAAATTTTTATTTTTAAAATCAAAATAGATTTTATAAAATAAAATTTTGATTTTTAGATAAAATTGAAAAATTGGAAAACAAAAACACTTAAAATGGAAAATGAAGTTTTTCCATTATCCATCACCAAGTAGCTCACTCAAATGACATTATATTTGTCTTGTCTTCTTCAATCATGAGCTGCAACTCATGCAACTCTTCTCTTTGCATGTTGATTTGCAATATAATGAAGAGCTTGGAGTGAAAATCGGGCATGAAATCTATAGAGTTTTTGAGAGAAATTCGGGTTGAATAAAGGGTTTTTCAACAAGGTTGCTGCAGTGAGCTTTTCTCCTTCTACCCTTGATTCAAGTTTGTTTTGAGTCTCACAACTCAATCTAGAGTACCAAGAGAATAGTGGGGAAGATCTTGAGGTGGTCTACAACAAGATTTGGAGAAGATTGCAGCTGGTGAAGGAGCTTTGAAGAAGTTTTACAAGAGGTATGTCTTGAAACCCATTTTTCCTGCAAAAGCATGCTTTATATATTGCAAAATTAGTGAATTTGAGTGCTTAGATGATCCTTGAGCTTCCACTGCTATTGATACAATCCTACAGTGACTTGTCACAGATGGTCTGATCTTGATCATTCGTGTAGGGGACATGTGAGCGGGGGCGTCCTATACAAAGAGTTTGTATAAGACCTGACCACGAAGTATTAATGTCTCTTTATATGACATCGTTCATGACAGAGACTTCATTTCACTAGGATAACCATAGGTAACATGACTTCAATCCTAAGTGAGTTGGGAACTCCTACCATTGAGGGCGATTCTTTGATTTGCATGGGTGCGAGTGGCCAGGCCGCTGACTCAAACCTACCAATTTGGGGATTCGTTTGATTTTGGATCTCGGAACTCAACTACACAAGATGAAATTCACTTTTTTCTCGAAGCAAGGGTAAGTAGATAGATAGCTCCCTTAAGGGTTGATCCCAGGGCTTGAACGATGTGGCGCCATAAACCTTCTCATGGCCCGAGAGGTGTTCACACATAGTAGGACTATGTTGTATTGTTTATTAGAGGAATCAATGGTACTTAAGGAGTGAGATGTAACTACAGGGGCAAAATAATAAATTGGCCCAACTGTACTTACGAGCATCTGTGAAGGGTTATCGTACTCATGATTTTTTATATGCGATGGACGCATAAATATATCTGTGGTAAGAAGAGTTTAACTGTTGATCTTTAATGGAATGCATAGCAGTTAACGGATGGTGGATCTCGTGGCTAAAGAGTTTAGCTAGCCATTCACGTACTGTTGGAACTTCAAGCCATAGGTCGATAAGTCCCCTTGATAGCTTGGATACAAGTTGAGAATCAGTTTTTGGGTCAGTTTGAAATGTTGACAAGAGGGAGTTCGATTATATATGATATAATTGAACTAGTTAATTATACATGATATGATTGGCTAAATGTATGAGATACATTAATTTGGAGAAAATTGGATATAAATATGATTTATATCAAGTAGAGGAGAAAACACTATGGTTGATATATGATATCAAACTATAGGTTATGAATAAAATGATTATTTATTTTTTTATTATTTGGACAGTTATGAGATAATGTCCGGCGTTTTCTCCATTCTCATATGTTATGGGAAGTTCATTTCGGTTTTAGTAACTGAAGAATAAAATGAAAATAGTTTTCATTTTGCAAAAAAAAAAAAAAAAAAACACGCATAATTGTTCACGGTGGATTGGCATTCCATCGTTTAGTTTTTTTAGAGGCTATACGATAGCGCCAAATTCCTAAACGACTGCACACCTGCACCCGCGCTTCTCTAAACAATCGCTTACATTTACTAAACGATCGTATAGATAATCGCTAGTTTTACTATACGACAGTCGTTCCCTTTTCCCACTTGCTTGATCTTAGTACACGATAAACTTTCCTCCTCACCTCTACCAAATCCGAGCAAAGCTCACACTTTGGATTCTCACTCCAAGAATATCGAGGGCTCTAAGTGGTGGTGTCGTCCCTATTTTCTGGTGTTCGTGCGAAGCTGCTCGTGGTAGACGACTGGAGAGTTGTTGAACGATTGCCTGACGTTCTAGCAAGAACACAAGGAGTCCGTTCATGTGAGTACGAGTTTTATTATGAAAAAAAAATCTTCAACTGGTAAGTCCTTGTTCTTTTGTCATTTATCCTTTAAGCATGCCAGTAATTTATTGTTGTTAATGCATATTTGTGTGTGTGAATGTATATGTGGAAATTCTGTCACAATGAATTGGAAAGATCCGCTTCCACTTATAGATACTCTTGTATAGGAGTTCCTTCAGAGAGTTTATTAGAATGGTTGCCTCATTATCTTCTCCCAGCTTGTCCCCTATTTGAGCAAACTTCATTTGTGAGTTTCTCAAACTCATCACCATCTAGGGTCTTTGAATAACTCATTTTGAAAGCAATTTCTTCCTCACATATAACTTGTTGGGCATATCTTTCTTCATGTAAAGCTTCTTCAACTTCTCCCAAACCACATAGGATTTATTTTCGTTGATGACTTACCTTAGAACATTATCTTAAATATTCATAATCAATGCCCCATAGGCCAGTTGCTCCATATTCTGTCTTTCTGATTCAGTAAGAGTTTTAAGCAAGGATTTAGGATCATCAAGAACCTTTAATGCTGATGCCAAAAAAGCATGAATTCTCTTCATCCACGGCTGGAGGTCCCAATTTCCTGTGAATTTCTCCACCTCTTATTGAGTTACTGCCATCTTTGACTTTCTTGATGTTCTTGACAGGTTATTTGGAGCTTTTTTTGAAGCTTTCTTGGAGACTAGCTCTGATACCAGTTGTTGTAATAAAATTATTATTTTAAACTGGACCTCAACCCAAACAAAATGCCCCTAAGTAAATTCGATGATAGGTATCATTTGTGATTCTTGTTTTGCCACATTGCTAAAGAGAAATTATTATATGAAGAAAAAGCTTTTACATTTACAAATTCTTCTCATTTTATTCTTTCAAGCTTTCTCTCTCTAGGGTTAGATTTTCTCTCAAACCTCTCTTTAACGTTCTTGCATTTTCTGAGTGAATTAATGAGAAATATGAATGATTTTCAGCATGTATATCACCCGGAATGAAGAAGAGTACAAGAAATGCACAAAGATTGTAGTGGTTCAATCTTTCAAACTTACATCCACTTTTCAAAGGTATAAGTTTCTTTCTCTATTCAAATGTTTAATTTGTTTCTAGAGCTTTACGAAAAATACCTCACAAAATGAACCGTCTCTTACAATTTATCTTCTTTCGGCACATTTGTAACAGATTTACAAAGATAAAAAGTAGTTTGTTATTTTAGTTGTTAACAACTTTTAACTGACTTTGTTTTTCTTATATGAGGCAAGTTGGAGAAGAACTCAGCTGAAGTTGCTCTGAGTTAAGGTAATTATTAGCCCATATTCTTTACAGATTCGAGCCCAACAACTCCAATGCTGCTCGTTTCTATCAATCGCCATAGCTTCTTGAGTTTCATCAGCGCTCCGATAGGGTGAGTCCTCTAAGTTTGATTTTAGGTTGGGTTATTTACCAATGACATTTAAGTGCTTGATTGGAGACTAAAGGAGTTTTGAAGCACTGTCGAACGGTTGTTTTGGGCGTTCGACGTTTTCTTTTGGTAAGTGCGTGAGGTGTCATGGCTACTTGGAATGTTAAGGATGCTGTAAAATATCTATCTATATTATTATTATTATTCTTATTATTATTGGTTTACGTTCTGGTTAGATTGTCTGGTTGAAGCTTTGAAGTGGTTTCAGATCGAACCACTTATTGGGTGAACATCTTAAGTTATTTGGATTTAATTTGGGTTATTTTGATTGGAGTTATTTAGGGGTTATTTTAGAGTGGGAAATTGACCTTAAAATTCAATTAGTTTTGGTTCTTGGCTAGGGTTGATTCAAGGTGTATACAAGTTAGTTGGTTTGGTTAATTGCACACTAGGCCTAAATTTCAAGGTAAGCGATTTACTACCGGTTCGCCCTCGAACCCAAGTTGGTATTAAGATTGTGATTCACATGATTCTATCTTTGACGGGTTGAATTGCTATAACTTGCTATGGATGGACTGTCAAGGGTGTTCTGAAAACTCATGTTTATGTTATGAAAAATATGATAATATTTGATTGATGGGTGAACTATTGAGATTGTTCTAGAAACTCATGAGATATATTACTATGTTTATTATAATATGCTATGGCTTGTTATAAACTTAGACGATGTATGCTGCATGTTGGTTTGATGGTGGCTGTTAGCATTTCAATTAGACTTTGTTCATCCTTTGAGTATGTTTTGACATCCTTATGGGATCTTCACCTATAATTATGTTTTTGTTTCTTTCGGAGTCACTTCCTGAGAAAGTGTGCATTCAGGTTCGCCCCTTGTGTCTATGCTTATACTTATGTTGGGATGCACACCTTTGTCTTGATAGGGATATTAACCTGTATACTTAGTGGACCCTATAGTGGGTCACTTACAAGGTATTTTTATACTCACTCTTTTATCTATATTTGTTTTAGGTAAATGAAAGGACAGAACGATTAATGATAAAAGGAATTTGTGGCAGGGCCTTTGAACTCGACAACACTTCCACACATGTTTTTCTTATGTTTGCAAGTTTTAACTTTGTAATCAAACCTTTAAATTCTTTAAATATTTTATTCGATTTTTTATTCAGTTTATTTTAAATTAAAGTTAGGGGTACCTTGAACAGAGATTTTATTTTATAGGTTTTATAATAAAAATTTATTTGATTCTTTTGAATTTAGTCAAATTTTCTGAAATGCCATTATGAGATTTATGCATGCATATACTAGCGGTCTGATTCCCATTCTAGAAAGTCAGGTCCTTATAAAATACAAATAAATTATAATTTTTAATTACCTTAAATTATTTAATAAATATTAACATTACGTGTGAAAGTAAATATTTAATAAAAAATCAAAATTAAAAGTGTAAATTTTGTAACTTAAATACCCAATAAAAAGAAAACTTGCAACTCAAGAATACTAATATAGAACTAAATAAAAATTAAATTTAAAAGTTTGGGACAAAAGCTTAACATTTTAAAACTTACCAACCAAATAAAAAATACTCAAAATTTGGTGACTAAAAAAGCATTTTCACCTAAAAATCAATGTTTTTCTTTTTCCTAAAATATATAGTGATGGAGAGAGTAAATATTAATTGAGACGTCGAAAGGAAAAAAAAAAAAAAAAAGAATTGGCTGGGAAGAAAAGGGACAATTTGGTAATTAAGAAACATTCTCGTTTTTCTTGTAACTTCAGCACATGCATGCATAGGGTTGGGTGCAGCGGTGATGCCAAACAATTACTCTCATTCTTTTAATATCAATTTTTAAAAATTCAACTACCCAAAATGCCCTTATGCGCGTAAAGTCCACGGCCAAATTGCGCGAGTGGAGAATTTAGGAATTTTAATTATTCGATAAGAAAATAATAAATATATAAATTGGTCTTTTTTTTTTTACCTTAGGCTTTCTGACATACAAAAGAAAAACCCCAATGGTTTTTTCTGCGGCTCTGCCATCTATGTTCTAAGTTCCGCCGCCCACCTACTCCGCCGTATCGTTTCAAACTAAAAACCTCCGCCGTCGGCGATCGACGAGAAGAGAGAGAGAGAGAGAAAAAGATCGCGATGGCTTTTACCGCTCTCACTAACCCGTCTTCTATCTCTCTCTCCAACTTCAATCAGAATCGTTCATTTCAGTCATCGCCGGCTTATTTGCTCCAATTGCGAATCTCCGCTTCTCCGGTTTTGGCCTCTTCTTCCACCGGTATCAAGGCCAATGGTATTTTTCTCACTCGTCGATATGACTGTCGCGATCTCAGTAACCGTCGACAGCTGTTTTTGGTATCTTCTTTTGGCGGTGGTGGTGCTGACGGCGGTGGCTCTTCGCGCGGCGGAGGGGGCGGCGGAGATGATCATGGTGATGAAGGAGATTCTGGTAATGCTGGTGATAAGAACAAGGCGGAGGCGCTTTTGGTGTTGGCTGAGGCTGGCCGGTCACTGGAATGCCTACCGAAGGACTTGGCAGCGGCGATCGAGGCCGGTCGAATCCCTGGATCTGTGGTCACGAAGTTTTTGGAGCTCGAGAAGTCTGCTCTCATGCGATGGCTGATGCAGTTTGGTGGATTCAAGGAGCGTCTATTGGCGGATGATTTGTTTCTGGCGAAGGTCGCGATGGAATGCGGCGTTGGAGTCTTCACTAAGGTTTTCTTTTCACTCGCTCTCATATTCCGGATCAGTAAATATGCCTTTTATCATCTCTAGAGATCTTCTGGCTTCTTTTATTGCATTTCTTTTGTTCTTTGCCTTTACTGACTACTAAAGAAACATTTCCCCCAACCTTTTTCAATGTCTTTGCCACTCATCTGCGCATGTTCCTATTTGAATTGCAAGATAATTTACTTATCACTGTGATCTGTGATGTTTTAGGCCTTTTGAACTGATATCTTCGTTGGAGTTTTCTACTTTTTGGCGAAATTTCGTCAGTATCACTGCTGTATCTCTGTTTTGCATGCATACCTGCATTAATCGATATCATCGAAGGACACGAGCCCTTTTCTTTTTTCTTTTTTCTGATCATTTCCTTGCATACGTTTTGTTTTAGATTATTGTAAAATTTCCCCTCCTTCCTGCTTCTCTCTCCCTTGCATTTTGATTTTCGTAATTTCTTGTGCAGACTGCAGCAGAGTATGAACGCCGGAGGGAAAAGTTCTTTGACGAGCTCGAGATTGTTTTTGCTGACGTGGTATAATTCTGTTGTTAAAAGGCCATACTCATCAGATTTTTATGCGTTCCACTTGCACATGTCTGAGTGATTGCACTAAGTATTCGCTTGAGAGATACGTTTGTCTGCTGTAAGATCATGTTATCCTGTTCCCCTTAAGAAGAAATTGTTGGGAGTGATAAAAAATTTCGTAATGGTTAGATGCACGGTGCTTCATTAAATTAAAAGGCAAAAACGTTTCATTCTCAGATGCATCTAACCATTTAATAGTGGCAGTATCACTGTGCTAGCCACGGTATTGATTTTGATCGTTGGCAGAATCTGCAATGGTTAAAGTCAGGGAGTTGATGATCCAAAAACTAGAACTGTGGTCATCATCAGTCACAGCTAAAAATTTGTGGTGTCGTCCAAACTGTTTAAGATAAGCAATCTCTGACAAATAACTGTCTATTGTGGTCGGGAGAAGATGGTAAGGTAACACACAAGACTGAAGTATTAGAGCAATCAGTCTGATGCAATGATTTAATTTATAGATATTGTATAAGATGGTATGGACTGAGACTGCTTTCTTGGAGGTTGGAAAATGAATATGTACTGATATCTAGTTAAATATTTTGAAAAATGGTTGATCGGGTATTTGGCTCAGACAAGTGTAACTAATTAATACTTATGGTATTTGCATTTTTTATTTGTCCATTTGCGACGGTATTCTCTTTCAAAACTCTTGAATATGCACATACTCTTTTTGTCAGGAAAGATTGAACTTTTTAAGCATATATATTGACCAGTACATATTTTTTTAGGTAATGGCCATTATTGCAGATTTCATGCTTGTTTATCTTCCTGCGCCGACTGTTTCTCTCCGGCCACCACTTTCAGTGAGTGCAGGAGCAATTACGAAGTTCTTCCATGGATGTCCTGATAATGCTTTTCAGGTCTGTCATTCTCATGGAATATTTAGATTTTTGCTGAACATTTCTTTTGAGGACCGAGAACTAAATTACTGTTTTGTTTTAGGTTGCTCTCTCCGGAACTTCATATTCATTATTACAGAGATTTGGTGCCATAGCGGTATGCCGATTTTTAATCAAATTTGCATTAATTTTTATTTTATATATTTAAAGAAAAATGCATGAGCAACCTATTTATGTTTTTGGCGGATAATTTTGCAGCGGAATGGAGCTAAGCTTTTTGCAGTTGGCACGACTTCATCACTGGTACGTTGTCATATACTTCCTCTGGAAATTCTGAAATTCTTACGGTCTTTTGCATACTTTATAGTCATCTTTTATGACCTCTTTTGCTGCTGAGAGTCATCTGTCATAGGAAAATAGTCGCTTGTTTTGCCTCCTGTCTCCATAAAAAAAAAAAAAAAAATTGGCTCAGTCTCTTTGGCTTTAGATGAATAGGTAATGGGGCCCACTTCTCCTTCTCTTTCTTTTCCTCCCCCGCATTAAACTTGTAAAGTTTGAAGAATGGGTTGTGGGCAGCAAAATTTTGAACGATGAACCATGGGGTCTTATTGCCTAACCTCTTGTTCTTATATCTTAAAGTCTGTATTATTTTACAATGTGCTGCTTTCTTGTAGTGACACTCGAATCGATCATGCTAACTGAGACATATCTTAGCTCACATGCAAAAAAAAGTTTAAAGATTCGCTTTATAGTCCCAACATTAACCACCAGACCTCTTTTGGGATTCTTGTTTCTCTAGCTGCTACCTACAAAGGTGTTAACTTTTGAATTAAAAACGCAGAAACTAATTTATCATGCCCTCTGTTTAGGTTGGCACAGCTGTTACAAACGCTTTAATCAATGCAAGGAAGGCTATTGATAAGAATGCTGCAGCTGAAGTGGAAAATGTGCCTATACTTTCCACCAGTGTTGGCTACGGTGTTTACATGGCTGTCTCCAGCAATCTCAGGTATCGGTTTTTTGCAGTTATTAGTATAACTTGTTGTATGTCTTAGCACAACTGAAATTTCATGTCTTGGTTCTTCTCTATATTTTGTGTTATGATGCTATCTTCTTTGTATACCAAAAATTATGCCATCTTTCTGCATGATGGTCATGCATATCATATGATATAGGGGGGAATAGCTTTTAAGAACGGCAGGGAAAAACTATGTTTAATGGACGTGAATTTAGATAGGGGAGGTAGGTCACTAGTTCTGGCTGGGAGAGTTATGATAGTAGAAGCTGATCTTTCTATTGAGATTTTCAAGACTTGTCGACTTTTTATTGGGCATGTAAATATAAGGTCCACGCTGTGTGGAACAAGCAGTCTGAGTGTTCATGCCTAACGAACTGCACGATTCTGTCCATTATTCTTTCTGATATAATACTTTGATGACTTTATATTTAGAAACATTATACATGGTGTGTTTTTTTTACCCTGGCTTACAACAGTGTCAACCGCCTTTTTGTGTTCTCTTCGTTGCACAAATATTATAAGCTAATGTTTTCCGGAAGTAGAGACTTACTGCAGTCTTGGACGTGATTGGTATTCATTTGACTTTGAGGTAGCAGGTTTTATGCCTGGTCTTGAAAGCTTTTGGAAAACAAGTTGCTGTGTATGATATTAATTATATATATTTGAACCCAGGTTTGTTAGCTTGTTGGTCATTTGGTTGGCTCGAATTAAGCCATTCCAACATGTCCTAGGTTCAAATATAAAAAAAAAATCTGTAGGGGTTTATTAGGTTGTTTAATGTATGGCAGTGATGTCTGTTTGGATTTGATTCCAAAATCTGGATGTAATCAAATTTTAACGGATCCCTGAGATGAAAAGGGACAGTTACATTGTAATTTGTGTTAACTATTCCAAAATCTTTATATAATCAAATTGTAGCGTGGAGAGTTCATCCATTTCAGAGCTTTTCTTATAATAAAGATATTTCTCGCCTTGTGTAGGTATCAAGTTCTGGCTGGTGTTATCGAACAACGAATTTTGGAACCCATGTTACACCAGCACAAGCTCATGCTGAGTGCGATTTGCTTTGCTGTTAGGACAGGCAACACATTCCTTGGCTCACTCTTGTAAGAATTTCACCCCTTCTCCCTGGAAACCAAAATCATGATCGCTTACCATATTCTTTCATTCTTCCCCTTCTTAGTATGAGTTGGTTCCTTTATTTTTGTTTTGAAAAATGTGATAGCTTGCTTAACTTTCTGTATTACAACTAACACTGTACAAACTTGCTATGGCAGGTGGGTGGACTATGCCCGTTTGATAGGAGTTCAGTAATGAATGTTAATTCCATAGGTTTGCTTTTAATTAAAGTTCTAATGAACACGAGGAAGAAGGTTCCAGTTTACAATTAAGTTCAATTGGCGTTTTTTTGGGTTTTAGTTATATTTCACTTTTTTTTATTGTTTCTCTTTTCTCTGGCATTCTTTTCGCTTTTCCTTCTTCTCTTCCACTATTTTATGTTGTTGTATGTAGGTAGCCTGGACAGAGATAGGAAATAACAAAGGAAATGCATTGAACTTTGTTTGAATTAAAACTTAATTTTGATAAAGCTTCCATGAATATGGAGCTGTGAAAGTAATTATCAAATAAAATTTGTTGTGTTTGCTTTTGTATCATGATTACCTGAGCTTCGGTTGTTTTCGGTTTGCTTTTTTTTTTTTCCCTCATGAAAAATATTTTGTTTTGAGAAGGATAAGCAAGTAATATTCTCTTTTTGTTTTTGTTGTCGCCATTGCCAAATATGTTCTGTTTATTACAATGTCTGCAAATGCATTTGGAAAAAGCCAAACATTAAATGGTTAAAATCGTTTTCAACCCTGTCTTTAATTATTCAAATTATAACCCATCCCGATGACGTGTGAATTGTGTTTTAAAATGTAAAATTTGACGTGATGTTGATTTTGAATAATTCAAAGAGGGTTTGTTTTTTTTTTTTTTTTTTTTTTTTTTTGTGAATGGAGAAAGTGCATATTTAGGAGTTACTTTTAACAAAGATGCAATCTTCTTTTCATCAAAATTGTTTCGAATTGATTTTAAAAATGACAAAATGAACCAGAAATGATTTTATCCAACTTAAGATCACTCCAAAGTCAAATGTTTGACATTGAGGGGGCAATTAAACAAATTTGTGACCGATAAAATTTAAGTGATCTTTTAGTAAGACCGTAAATATCATTCTCAGACCACATTTTGAAATTTAAAATTAAACTACAAAAACTATTATAATTTTATAAAGGTTTAAATATTACTTTTAGTTCCTATACTTTCGGTTTTGGTTTGTTTTGATCTCTATTTTGAAAGTTCAATTTGGTCTTGATACTTTTTAATTTTGGTTCCTATATTATAGGAATATTCATTTTAATTCTTGTACAGTGAAAAAGTGACTATTTTAGTCGTTACACTTTGATTAAATGATACTTTTTGAAAGTTTAAGGACCAAAGGACTAAAATGAACAATTTGAAAGTACAAAGATAAAAATGAACCAAAGTTGAAAATGTAGGAACTAAAGTAGTATTTAAACTTTTTATAAAAAACAATAAAAGATTACGATAAAAAAAAAAAAAAAAGACGGGTTGCGCCAAAATAAATATAGTTGAACTAATACTATCGCAATGCAATTGGACCATAGAAGGATTGCACCACTTGTAATCAATCAATAAAAGTAGCAATCCAAAATAAATACTCTTTACTCATTGCTTCTTTGGTGTTTAAGTAGTAACAATAACAACGAACCCTGTTTCACGATCCTTAACAAATCACATTACAAAAGCTCTGTAATTGTATTTTTTCCTTTCCTATTAATTGGGTAATTTAGACTCTTTCTTCAATGCTATAGTATGAAAGAAAGTTGATTTATCCCTCCCACTTCAATTGATTGGGGAGTTGAGACCCTCTTGAGAAGACAATGAATGAAGAGGTTGATGATGTCTCTTGGAAGGGAACTGTGGGACTTTAGATTTTCTGATGGCCATGGATGGCTTGCCGATGCGTCGTAGAGTTTCCTTCGTGTACAGTGTTTGAACAAATGGTGAAACTTTCTCCTTCAACTTGAGGATAACAATAAAGAGAAGCCTGCTAGTGACCAGAATGATTAACACTGCTCCTAAGTCCAACCATTTGGAGTGATGAGCTTGATACCCTAGCAACATTTCAAGGATCACTTCTCCTTTTATTTTTGGACCTCCTTGTAGACCAGAATCGATTTCCAACCCTATCAAGTCGTTCTTGTATGCACCCTGCGTTTGAATCAAACATGAACTCCAAATCTTATGTTTAGATAGTATTTTCTCCGAACAAAATTTTTTTTGCAATCCAACTGATGAAAAGAAACTACATCATCAAATTGGTCTTTTTCCCCCTTTGCTAACAAAAACTAAAAGTACCAAGTGTTATATAGTGTGGAGAGAGACCTTAATGGCGTTTGGTCTTAGGTGAAGTTTCATGTTTCTCCTTGAGTTTTGGTTTCAAAAACTTTTTGTAATTATAACCTAGGCAATATTTTACTTGGTTGGAAGCCCTTTCTTTAGGAGGGTTTTGTGGGTTTGGTTTTTTTGTATGTCCTTGTATTCTTTCATTTTTTTCCTCGATGAAAGTAGTTATTTCTATTAAGAAAATCAGAAACTAAAAGTACCTGTAAACCCCAAGCGCCAAAGTTAATGTATGATATTGGGTAACGCCAGAACACCTTAGGAAGATCAGGCACAAACCTAAAGTAACCAGAAGTCATCATCATGATTCCCTGCACAACTCACTTGTATTAAATCCCTGTTAAAATATATTTGAAGCTCTGAGTCTCCTATCAAGTCAAGTCAATCTTCACTTGTTTGAAAACATCTGAACCATTCAGACTAGTCATTAAAAAAGAACAGAAAGTGAAATTTGAATTTTTAGCATGGAGCTATAGGAAATTTTGTTTCAAGTGTTTATGGAAAAAGGAAAAAGAAAAGGTAATAATTATTGACTTACAATGTAACCAGCTCCAATAATAACACCCATCAAAAAGTTGGGAACTAATGAAGCAATGATCATCATGATGCTTTCTACGACTGCAATGGAGCTGAGAAGGTCAAGGGAGATGTAAACGTAACGAGAGAACTCGGTTTCAAATTTGACCATGTAGAATACTATTGTTGCAGAAGCAATAGACATGAGAGCTAAGAATGGAAATGAAGATAGAAAATGTGACAGCGTGTATACAGCGATCCCATAATGCCCGTTCAGCCTTTCCTTGTGAAACACCTGTTTTACAAGGCAGATATTCAAATATCAAAACAATGAAATCTAATGCCATTTTTATAAAACATTTCTTCAGTTTCCATCAGTAGCCAATCTAAACCATTTGTTTCTTGTTCTAGACAAGTTTCTATACTTTCTAACAGCTAATGCACTCTCCCCCCCTTTTACTTCAAGCATTTTTCCCCGCCCCCTCGTTCTCACAAACTCAATATGCACGGTTGGCCTATTGAGCCTATCAGCTATTCACGATTTTATATAATGCCTTAAGAGGCTAATTGAACTTAGTGTTTCAACTGCATTTTCTATGTTATTCAATCGACTTAAAGATGGGGCAATGGGTTATCAAATGGGTTTAATAAAATGTTCATCTCAAGACTTAAGCAAAACATTGAGGTAAACTACCTTCATCTCTTCAATGAACGATGGAAAGCCTCCAATGGCCATGAAAGTCATAAATCCAGATATAAATCCTGCACACGATGCCCTTGCAAAGATATCAGAATAGCTTGTACCAACATTTATGAATATCGTGCCCACACATACGGATAAGAGTACGTAGATAATAATTCTTATCCAGTAGTATCCCAAATCTCTGGACATGTTCACCGTTGATCTTCTAGTCAATGTTGAGAGTTGCTTCCACCATTTGGCTTGGTTTCCACATTTCTTACTTGTTATAGAAAATCCTTCCTGCATCAAAACTGTTACTAGTAAGATCAGTGTTGAAATGATGTCGGTCCTTCCTGCACCTAAACCGTTTGCCTAGCATTATGTTAATGGAAAATTAATATAATGCAAGCTTACCATTTCTGATATCTCTCTCATCCTAATTTTCACTTTGGCCTCTCGCTCTGAGCATTTGTATTTCCCTATTAGTCTTGCTTTCATCTCTGCTGTTGAAAACTTCGATAAAGGGTCCACAGGTTTTTGGTTTTCCTTGAACAATTGAAACAAAAAATGGTAAACACGAAAGCTTAACACATGACAACAGAAAGCATCGAGTATTATTAATGGTGGCTGGCAATGTGAAGAATGCAGTATTTTTGTTTGTTGGACCGGACAAGGAAAAAGGACCAATTTTTATATAGCCGTAGAAAATATACAGGCTTATCAACCTATGTAAGTAAAACTGTTTATAAGTAGTTTGGTTGCACTTACTTTTTGAGAACTCATTAAAGTCATATTGACTGCATCGAAGTCTGAATTAATGCAGCGAAGGAAGTGATCAGAAGGATTTCTTAGCCTAGGACATGGAAATCCTGCTTCTGCAAAGAACTGCAAAATCAGAAAACACTGTTCGCATGAGATCGATTTCTCACTTGAATTCTGTTTGGAAAGTAGGATGAAAAGGATCTTGAAAATTGGAATTTAAATAAATGATTTTTTTTTTTTTGTTTTCTTTTTGTTTTTAGCTCAGATAGGGAAGTATACTTGTGGAAACACACATCTCCATCAATTTAACTTTATATTTACCTCAGCTGCCGTTTTTGATTCTCCAAAGTAAACAGCTTGGCCTCCTGAAAGTAGAAAAAGATCATCAAAGAGTGCAAAAACCTCACTGCTGGGCTGATGAATCGAACAGATCACAGTTCTTCCATCATGAGCAATGCTCCTAAGAGCTTGAATAACAAAGAAAGCAGCGGCACTGTCAAGGCCACTAGTCGGTTCATCAAGGAACAAGAGGCTTGGTCTGGTGAGGACTTCCATTGCAATGCCCAATCTTTTCTTCTCTCCCCCACTAATGCCTCTTAAATGCCAGTTTCCAACAATCCCGTCAGCACACTCTTGGAGACCCATTTCCAACAATGCTCCTTCCACAATATCATTTACTTCTTCTTTGGTCATAGAACTTGGAAGCCTCAAGTTGGCTGAATACGCTATGGTTTCTCTCACTGTTAGAGTTCCCAACATTGTATCTTCTTGGGTCACATAGGCCTGAAATTTTGGAGACAATTAGAAAAAGAGCAATTAACTATAAGAGTAGTAGATGATGTCTTAACATAGTAATCCTTGAGTTAAGACACATCAGCAGTTGAGACAATGAACATTCTCTGTTTTAAATCGGTTTCAAGTAAAAATGGAAATCAAAAGTTCATATTGGTTGATGATCTACATGCTAAAACTGACCACAATTCCGAAATCTAGCCTTCTTTTCTTCCCATTAAGAAGAATATTTCCTGTCAAGACTGCATTTTGTGCCAGTCGACCTGCAGAAACAAACTCAAAGAGAATGATCAGTGGTATGTCTCTAAGCTTAAGCTTTTATAATACCTCAGGGGCTGTTAATGTTAATATCTAATTAGCAGAAAACTATAAATAAAATAGTTATGGCCTGAATTATAACAATTTTACAAGTGCCCCTTCGTGAAAATTATAATCAAATTTCCATATTATATCTTATGGGTAAAGTATCACATAGATATTCTCTCGTTACACCTTAAAGGTTCAGTCTAAATCATTATTGTGAATTTGATACTTTGAGATGTATGGAAAAAATTTCTTGTATGACTGTGAAAATATTTTATACTCCCTCCATTTATTGTTTGCTATAAAAGAAATATTTGAAAACAGTGTGTGACTATAAAATAAAATAATATATCATCTAATAATGTGTCAAACATTAAATAGAAGGAGTGTGAATTACCGTAGTATTAGAAACTTTTCAATTGGAGTTGAACCCAATGGTTTGTTCTATGCATTTAATGTGTGAAGATAATCAGAAACATTTATTTCATTACCGAAATGAACTAAAGTGCATTGAATAATTTACTCAAATTATGGAAAAATTAGGTACATAAGAGAATATAGCTTAGTGCTAAAGCAAGGAAAGTTCGGCGAAATATTAAATATTTATGTACTGCCATGTGAAGCTTTAATTACCCACTGGGTTCAAATAACTTTGTTGATTAACAATTTCTTTGCCTTGTAATCTATGGTTTAAAAATATTTTAGATTCTTGGCAAAAGGTTAAGTGTTCTGGAAAAAAAAGGTGTTGGTTAAAACTTTAAAAATGCATAAAAAATAGAGAGGAAAAGAAGATTTTTAGTAACACATTAGCCTTACTTTTGAAAATGAAATAGTTTTCAGATGGTGTTTATGTTTTCTAGATTCCATAGTGATTGAGAATGTCACTTTAATCAAAACTTCATAAATGGGTTGTTTTTGTTTCTAAATCACGATATAAATTTCAAAGGTAGAACATAGATTGATTAGTGAGAAAAACAGCTAAGCTTGGTATTGATTTTGAAGCTTGGTAGCCCATATAAGCAGCGTATGCAGAAGGGGAAGAACATGAAAAAAACAGAGAACTTAGAGGGAAAAAAAAAGAAAAGAAAAGAAAAGAGGATAGACAGAGAGTGAGGATGAAAGAGAACCTGCTAATGAGTCGAGAAGAGTGGATTTTCCAGAACCAGAAGGACCCATAATGGCCATGATTCTACCAGGCTCAGCATAGCCACTGAGACCATCAAGCAGGAGCCTTCTACTTTGTCCATTCCAGAGGTTTGGAACCATAACACTCAGATTTTCCCAAACCAAATACATGGAACCAGCAATGGCAACCTCCCCATACTTACTTTTTCTTCCTTCTGAGCTCTCTGCAACCTCCACAGAGCTTCTCCCATTTGCCCTCTCCTCTTCAATCTCCATGAATGTGAGTCACACTTGCCACACCCTCCTGGTTTCCAGCCAACAATCTTTCTGTTTCTCTCTTTATGGCTATCACAACAAGCAGCATTTATATTATGTTCTTCTTGATCTTTGGCTATGTGTGTGCTCACTGCAACTGAAGATCTTAGAAGCAGTTGAAAACAATTTAAAGTTTTTATGAAGGGCTCTTAATTAGCCTCTCCCTTCTGAAAAGGAACGTAGGCAAATTTTCCGGTGTTTGGCCACATCACAAAAAGGACTTCTGAAAATTTTGAAAACAAGATTTAAAAGAAATACTCAACATTATTTACAAAGTGCTTCACTCAATAACCTTACTCTTAAATATCATCCCATCCTAAACACACCATTAGTATACAAAATCTTTTATTTAAAAACAGAACTATCAGAAGAACCATCAAACTTATTGTCGCTTAGTATGTTATTGTAAACCGTATGTTTGTTATATAAGTAAAGACAGCATATTAAGAAAGGAAAGCCCAAAGTGTAAGAGACATAAATGCGCATGTGCTTCAACATTGAATTCTCTTGGAATACAAAAGTACTATTTCATTCAATCAGAACTTTGATTTCTTCTAATATATCATTACAGTGTATTTAAGATTACATATTCAAGTATGCTCTATTCAGTGTATATTTGCTACTGCTAATTAGATGCCTAACTGCATATAGTTACGGTAATAAAGAGTTCTATACAACCAAGTAGTATTTCAAGTTTTAAATGTCACACATCCATCTTTCTTTTTACTTCCTCTGCTATCAATTTTGACATAACCTGTATAAGTAGGAGACATCTAAGTGAGATGTCCAATGTCATATCCGAGGCCTGTGTGTGTGTTCGTTATTTATTTTTCCTTTGTTTTAGTTCATGCAAATTGTGGATCCTCGTTTAGCATATTCGAGATGTCATCTACTCTCTCGGTCTGACAAGTGGTAAAGTGGGTGAGAGTTAATAGCAAGGGACATGTATTTAAAGAGCTAAAATTTCATTCGACAGCTAAGCTGTGGGTGGAAAATTTCTAATACTAACACGATATTCCCATTGTTCACACTTTGAATTTTGTCTTATCAACAAACAATAGATGGAGGTAATATGAAAAATTTTCCATCCTGATAGTACTAGATATTTTCCCATTTGAGAGTTAAGAAATAAAAGTTGAAAAAGGAACGGAGTTAAGTAAATATCCCACCAAACCTAACCAACAATGCAGATTTGGGAAAGCTTGAATAGTGAAAGAGTTACAAACATTTATGGGACAATTATGCACTTCTGCAAAAGTTCTTCATCTATGACCAGGTCTATTTAGGGATGTGAATTTCAAATTACTACTCATTGATGTTGTACTGCCAACTGCATATCTACCATTTCTAATGTTCCATCTCCCTAATTTCATATTCATAGATAATGACAAACAATTGTTAAACAGGAAGATTCGAACCCATTCCCTCTCTGTAAGGAAAAGTTCCATTCTCTGTTTTGAGGGCATTTGGAATCTGAAGTTTCAGCTAGTTCACGGTCGGAGGTCATGATGTATTCCTTCCATCTTCATGGTGCTGCTATGTTATGAAGAACCTGCAATAAGTCTGCAAAACGATGAAGAAAAATACAACACACAGCAGGGCTTCTCAGATTAGGAAAACTTAGGAACAGTTAATGTATCCAAAGGAAAAAAAACAAAATCCTAAACCCGAGCACATTGCTGACCTAATTTTTTTTTTCTCGGTTTAGATGTGGCACATTGGTTTCTTCAATTAGGTCATAAAGATTTTGGCAGGCTGATGTCAAAAGTACTGGTGGACATATGGAGGGTTTTCATTTTTTCTTAGAAAGTTACGAACAACCCACAAATGGAAGTTGCAGCTTAGTAGATAAGAATATGAATGTAAGACAAAAGAAACAGAAATATATGTATGTTACACTCATCAATCTTAGTTATACTACATGAAATTCTGATAGTTCTCCAATTCTCCTTTCTTAGATGTGCCCAGATGCAGATTTCAATCCTACACATGGGTTAAATTATTATTCAGATTGTCAGAGGCAAGCTTAGGCATTCAAGACTGATGAAAAAAATGGATTATATAAGTTCAATCAATAAAAGAAAAATAAATTATTACAAAGTGTGGGCAATGTAAATTGTATGAAATCAACCTCAAGCAAGAAAAATGTCAAAACAAAACTTCTCATCACCATATTGAAGAAATTCCATTGAAATATTTACTATCTGTATCCTTTTTTATCCCCTTCCTTGACACACGGATTTGCAGCTAACTACATACCTCTTAGAAATTACATTGTTATAGGTACAAGTTTGCCAAGTTATCGTTCTTGGTGCTTCTAGTTGAGAGGAGAGTTGAGACCTTCTTGAGAAGAAAGTGAATGAAGAGGTTGGTGCCTCTTAGAGGAAATAGAAGGCATTGTACGGAAGGAAGGCCTTCTCTCGAGATGTTGTAGAGTTTTCTTTGCGAAGATTGTCTGCAGCATTGGTGAAGCTCTTTCTTTCAATTTCAAGACAACAAAGAAGAGAATTCGGTACAGAAGAACGAGGAGCATGAGAGCTGTTAAGTCCCACCACTTGGAATGGTTTATGGGAATCCCATACATGTTGGTGATTACATACTCGCCACTCAACCTTGGCATTCCAGGTATCATTGGATCGAACTCGAGCCCGATCAAGTCATTTTTGTATGCACCCTGCATAAGGAATTCATATAATCCGTAAAATCATAATTGAACCATCCAATCTTCAATCATGACATGGAAGCTTTGAAGAGACTGGACATATCGAATTTTCAAGTATTTCAGTTCTACATTCTCTTTTATATCACTGAGGACATAAGTATCCTCCAATGTACATGGATTTGAAAAGCCTTGCAAGATGATACCTGTAGTGCCCAAGAGCCATAACTGAGATATGAGATTGGATACCGCCAAAATGGCTTTGGAAGGTCTGGCAATAATCTGAAGAAGCCAGAGGTCATCATCATGATGCCCTGAAGTAAAAAAGGAAAACAGAAATTTTTTTTACATTGGAGATGCAAAACATAAAATATGGAGAAGATACACAACGTTTTGGCTTCTGATCAACAAGGTTTATTGAGTTCTTACAATGATTCCAGCGCCTGTTATAATTCCCATCAGGAAGTTTGGAACCAGTGAAGCCACAACCATCATCAACCCTTCTATTACAGAAATGCAGCCAAAGATATTGAGGCAGAAGAATACAAAGCGGGAGAACTCCGGCCGATATTTCACCATGTAGAAGGTGATGGTCCCAGAAACAACTGAGATCGAAACCAAGAATGGGAAAGAAGAGATGAAGTTTGACAATATAAACACTGTAACTCCATAGTACCCGTTGAGCCTTTCTCTGTAAAACATCTGCAAAAGAATGGAACTAAAACTTCAAAAAAAAAAAAAAAAAAAAAACCTAAGGAAAAGCTTTCTTTTCCAATGTCAGATGTTTTACCTTCATTTCCTCAATAAAAGATGGAAAGCCACCTATAGTCATAAATGTCATGAAGCCAGTTACAAATCCACCACAGGCTCCTCGAGCAAAGATTGCAGTGTAACTGGTTCCAACATCAAAGTAGATGGTACCAACACATACGGACACTATGACATATATAATTATCCTTAGCCAATAATACCCCACGTCCCTACACATATTCACGAATGATCGACGAGTCAATGTTGAGAGCTGCTTGAACCAACTAGCTTTGTCTCCTTTTTCATTCTCAACATCAAGTCCCTCCTGGAAAACATGAAACTGGTCATACAATTTTGTTCCAAAAATTGCTTGTTCATACAATTCATGTACTTCAATCACCTACAACTTCCAATAAGGTGATTTTATTATGTCCTTTTATCTCTTGAGGACTTGAGGTAGCAGAATCATGCTTACAATGGTGGATATTTCTCGAATTCTTGCCTTCACCCTACTTGCATACTTTGAGCTCCTATATTTTTCAACAAGCATTGACTTGATTTGAGCTGTTGCCAAATTCATGAAAGGGTCTGATGATTCTGGAATATCCTGCAAATTCAAAATCGTAAATAGAGGCACATATGAACGAACTATACATCAGAAAGTGGAAACTCAATCCACCAGTGGTTTTAAACTTATTTACAATTCAAAACTTCTTCTTACTCGAATTCTTAGAGACCCTTTGAGTGTCGCCGTAACGATATCGAAATCCGAATTTATACAACGAAGAAAGTGATCAGATGGATTCCTTCTACTTGGACATGGAAAGTTAGCTTCAGCAAAGAACTACAAAACAGATAAATCAAGCCAAAATAACAAGTGAGCAAAACATCAAACAGTTGGAAGGCAAAAAAAATCTGCAAGTTTGCATACCTGTACAGCCATTTTGGCTTCCCCAAAGTAAACAGCCTCACCTCCAGAGAGCAAAAAAAGGTCATCAAAGAGAGCAAAAACCTCACTACTCGGCTGGTGAATTGAAGAAACAACAGTCCGCCCATCACGAGCAACATTTCTAAGAGTTTGAATCACAAAGAATGCCGAAGCACTATCAAGACCGCTGGTGGGTTCATCAAGAAAAAGCAAACGAGGGCGTGTAAGGATTTCAACTGCAACACTCAATCTCTTCTTTTCCCCACCACTAATTCCTCGAAGATGCCAATTCCCAATCAACCGATCGGCGCAATCTTGAAGACCCATTTCCAAAATCGTTGCATCGACGATACTATTAAGTTCATCTTTGGTCATAGAACTCGGAAGCCGCAGTTGGGCTGAGTAGCTTATAGTTTCTCTCACTGTTAGAGTTCCCAATAATATATCTTCTTGGGTTACATAGGCCTGCAAATTTGGAAGTAAATTTTCAGCTCATACATATATATAAATCCGTCAATAGTTTGATGTTGAAGAGAAGGTTTGAAAGAGAGAGAGAGAGAGAGAGTACTTACAACGTCGCCATATCCGAGCTTCCTCTTCTTTCCATTGAAGAAAATATTTCCAGTCATTACCACATTCTTGGAGAGTCTGCCTGTTTCACCATGCATCCACAATTTACAACATTAATCATATTCATAGTTTGCTGTTTGTTTACAATATCTGCGATGGCCTTTAGTAAGAAAAATATCCATTCATGATTGAAGTAAAACCTTATTCCAAACTTCCAATCTTCTCCTCCTATTATTGGCTGCATGGTTAAATAAAATATTCAAAAAATTCCAAGTTGGTGGATTTTTGTTTCTACAAAACATCCCGTAACAAAACTGCTCATGTTCTACCAGATTTGGAGGTGCCCCCAATTATAATGCACGATTCCTATCCGATCTCTCTTATATCTAGATATTTATCTTAATATATTATTTTTATTTTAGAAAAAGGTAATGGAATAGAAGAGAGTTAAAGTTGCTTTAGTTATTTATACTAATAAATAGTTTATATATATATATATATCAAAATAAATTCAATTCAACCATAATTGATATGATCTTTCTCTCTACAATTTGAAGGTTCGAAAATATTTGATAACTATATTAAAAATTGATTGATATGTATTAAATCTTTTCTCAATACACATAAAATGTAAAAGAAAGATTATAGATATTCATAGATACATATTCATATAAATTATACAAATATCATTGTCGATATCTTAATGTTCGATTCTAATGGCTGTCCTCTAACCTTTTGAAGATTTTTTTTCCTGTTTTGGTAACGAAACTTTTATAATAGTAGGAACAAGTTGAATGACAAAGATTGAAACCAAACAACTCTAATCTACGAAGCATTTACGAAACCAAATAAATAGAAATTAAAATAAATAGAAATTAATGTGTTGGCAAAAATAAAGTCAATCCTGTATTTTTTTTTTTTTTTTTTTTTTGTAATAAGTAATAATTTCGTAAAATAAAATAAAATCCTAAAGTTTGAAATTACATTTAATGCCGACTGTTGAACTCATTAATTTTAGTCGGCGGGGACCTCGACCCATTTTGTTAATATTAATACTGCATATATAAAATACAACAAATTTAAATTTGGAAAAGAAATCATTAAAATTTTAAATCAGTGAGCCACAATAAATATATCCAACTAACAACTAGAAAATGAAAAAGAAAGAATTGTTATCTATTTTCATGGAAAACGGGTAAAGTACAGACCAATCCCCGGTTAGAATATCTTATTATCACATCCAAACAAGCTTTAAAGCACTTTGTTTTTTCCTTTTAAAAAAAGGCTTTGAAGCACTTGAAACCACAAAAATTCACCTTCAAATATATATTGATACAAGGGAAAAAATAAGCTTTTATAAAAACTCGTCCTTTATATAAGAAATTCAAGATTTTGGGGTTGAATTGATTTTATTATCTATGTTTATATTTCATCTGATTATAATTTGTCATATGATTTTTTTTTTATTATATATGAAGAGAATGATGTTGGAGTATTTACATTTAATGTAATAGCATTTAATATATGTTATTTAGCTTAGGCTATTTCTATTATGTAAAAGCCTAATCAACCTCCTACGTTTGTAGTATTTAAATTGAAATGATTTCAAATGGTAAAACTATTGAAAATATTTACAAGATATAGCAAAATTTTACAACTATCAATGATAGATGTTGATAGACCCTTAGACTTCTATTAAAATCTATCAATATCACCGATTGACAAGTGTCTATCAACATCTATCTTTGATAGTTCCAAAATTTTGCTATATTTTGTAAATATTTTGGTTTATTTTTCTATATCTAAAAACAACCCATTTAAATGTGTTTTTATCATATTCCCTCTAAATTTCTCTCAATTCTTTCAAGAGTCTTTCAAATGAAAGATACATAAAAATGGGTGTTATCTAGATACGCCTAAGTATTATAATCAAAATTATTTTCAAAATATTTTGAAATTGAATTTTTAAACTCTAGAAGTTTGATTTTCCATTTCGTATTAGAGTTGAATACAAATGATTAGAAGAAAATTAGAATCTAAATATTATAATATTTGAAATATTTAAATTTATTATTGTGAACAGATTATAGGTTCGAATATGCACGAAAATCTAAAACGAATGCATAAAAAATTGTAGAGAGACAGAGAGAGAGGGACCTGCAAGAGTATCAAGAAGGGTGGATTTGCCGGAGCCGGAAGGGCCCATGATGGCCATAATCCGGCCGGGCTCAGCGTAGCCACGGAGGCCATTTAGGAGTCTTTTGGTGGGGCTGTCGCTGAAATTAGGGAGTACCACCGTGAGATCCTCCCACACAAGGTAAGTCCCTCGCTCGTCGCCCCGTCGCAAGGCGTCGCCGCCGTGGCTATGGCTTCCTCCGACGGCCTCAATTTCCATGGCGGTGAGTAGCAGAGTAAGAATGGAGGATTGGGAGAAGAAAGAAGAACATATAGGGAATGTGGAGATATTAGAAGATTATTATAATATTGGAATATATATTAAGAAATGATGTTACATTTCTTGTAATAGAAATTGGGTGTTTTTATGATTGGATTTGGAATTGAATCCACACCCAACTCTAACTACTATAAATGCTGCCACAAATGGAGGTGCATACCAAATTAATGATGAAAGAGAAAATTAAAGGAAAAAAAAACAGGGTTGAGTTTGATTGTCATGTGAGAATGGGTGGTGAGTTGGGATATTAAATGAAGGAGAAATGTTATGGGGGCATTTTCATTTCTATGTTTACATTTTGAAGGAAATTTGTCAAAAAAACAAAAAAAATCAAGTTTGTGTGTGGGGGGAGGTGAGATGTGAATGTGATGGTTTCCAATCTCACACTAAAAATCAAAATAAAATGAAGTAAAAACACACTCAATACACACTTCTTGCACCCCAAAGAAAACAAAAAATTGGGTTAAATTGTGAGGTTCGAGTTTAGTCTTTATGACTTTAAAAGTTAGATTAAATTATAAATTTGATCTCGTTGGAATTTAATTCTTATGATTTATAATTAAAATTTAGTCCTAAATAATTCTTACAATAATGATTATTTATGATAATTTTGTCAAATCATAGAAACTATTTATAAGGTTGTATCAAATAATAGAGGACTAAATTCTAACTTCCTCCAAATCATAGGGATTTAAATCCTAAAAGTTTATAATTTAGTTCTCTTATGATTTCATAAAATCTTCATAAATAGTATCTATAACTGGGACTATATTGTTTCACGAAATCAAAAAAACTAAATTTTAATTTTGAATGATATATATGGACTAAATTTTAACTTTCTTCGACTAAATTTGTAATTTAACCAAAATAATAGTGTTATTGCAGGTGTGTTGGATGTTCATTTTTTTAGGCTTTTTAGGCTTTCTATTGAGCTACTTGTCTTTAGTCTTGTCCAGAGCTTTTTGTTTAGTGATAATGTTGTATGCTTTCTTATAAGAGTTCCTTAATGTTATTTTCAATCCGTTGTAAGGCTACTTTTCTATGACTCTTTATTAAGAGTAAGCACTTTGTGAGTCTAGATAGAGCGAACTATCATATAAGGATTCCACCGTAGTTATTTAACTATATTAGTGAAGTTATTTTTCATTAGATATACTATCCCTAGACGTAGGTATAACTACATTAAACTAAGTCACCAATCTTTGTGTGTTCTCTCTATGTTGTTTTCTATTTAACTCTCAGTCTCATCTTTTTATGTGACATCGTATTTGACTTGTGGATTTTTTAATTAGATTCATCTATTTTTTTTTTCAAATAGGTTAAATTATCAAGTTTAGTACTTGAATTTTTTAAAAAAAATGTAATAAATATTTATTTTTATTCCAATAAATTAATTTCTAATTTTGTATTTAATAAGTTTTAGTAAAAATTTAAGGTTCATTAACTATAAAAAAAAATAATTTTATATGAATAAATTAATTAATTTTTAAAAATTTTCAAATTTGTGGGGGAATGTACTAAGTTAAGAGATCAATTAAACATTGTTATAGTTGAATAACTAATAAACATAATTAAAAGTTTAAAATTTTATTCTGACACAAACATGAAAGCTCAATGTCTAAATTTGTAATTATTTAACACATCAATATCTGATTTGATTTGATTTTTTAATTATTGGAACAAACACAGAATTTTGGACCTATTGACAACATAATAAGTTAGCAATATTTCACCAATTTTGCTAATTCAACTGACGAATATCACCGACATGGAATTTTCGCCAACTAAAAAAATTACTTAGATTCCGGAATCATTTATCCACTAATTATATCTTAATTGTAATACTGGATAATATATATAATTTGAGTATACTTCTAAAAAATGTGGGTTTGATTAATCTTTTAAAATTGTTTTAGAGTTGTTTTCAAATATAAAAAAATGAGTCAACTTTTTATAAATATAGTAAAATGTCATTATCTATTAATGATAGATCATAATAAATATCTATCGCGATCTATCGATATCTTTAGTATCAATGATAGATATCTATCGTGGTTTATCACTGATAGGCCACATTTTATTATACTTGAAAATATTTTGTTTAATATCATTTTTAATGAAAGACATTATCTTTATTATTGCATTTCCATTATTTTTGGTATGTATATCCATCCCACAGAAGTGGTCTTTTTTTCAATAGTACCCTACTAGTACCATATGAGTTTTGGTACATAAAATAATTGTGTTCTTTTATGATCATTATTATTGTCAAAGTAATTGTTTGGATGTATCAAAATATATTTGACCTAAAGAATAAGAGTTGGAAGAGTGGAAATAACTTATTGTTAAATTCTAAGGAATTCATAAATTCATTGCTGGTCCTAGCTAGAAGACATTCCAACAATTTTATACTATGGATCACGACTAAACAACTCTTTTTTATTAATCATTTATTTTTAAAAATGTAGATAATTGAAATATTTAAGTATCTAGAATTATTATATATGTTCATCATTTTTAGATAACTTTGTTTGTTTTTAGAAATATCTTTATAAATATTTGAATAACTGTATTTATTTGGTAGGATTTCTACTCCCGAGTATCTTAAATTTACATAATGTTTTAAGAATTGTCTTATAATTATTTATTAATTTAATATGATTTAAATTATATAAAAAAAGTGATATATATGGTTGACAATGCTTAATTTAATTATAAAAATGCATATATATTTATGTATACAAAAAATGAAGGGTAAAAAAGTAAAAGGGGATGCCCTCAACATGGGAATCCAAAAACTCATGTTCCAAAAGCACATCCAAAACTTTCCAAATGCTATATGAAAGGCCCTAATATGCCTAGGGGTATCTAAATGTCAAGATATCTTACATTATCATAAAACAAACGTAGTTATCCAAATGGAAAAATTGTCAGAAATAGCATGTTGAAGTTTTCATATTGCAAAACTGTCGTTTTTTTTAAAATTCGTTCAAATAGTTTTTCTTGGTCAATCTTGGACGAGATCGATCATCGGAATTTAGTTAAAAATTAATTTTTTCTAAATTATCGATTGTTTTGGATATTCTTGGTGCATCTCGTACAAATTACACCGAGATTCTATGACTTTTTCCAATTATTATGTAATCTGTCTAAATATTATACCAAATCTTATATATTTTCAAACATTTTCCGTTATTTTTATAAATATTATATCAAATTTCTTACTTAACCTTTCAAAACTTTAGGTCAGTTTCTATTTCCACAATTATATGAATTTTTAAATGTTCAAATTTATTTACCAATTAGATTTTTTTCGAATGGATGATTGCATTTTGATTTTAAAATTTTGGGAAAGATTATTTTTTTTTTTCAAAAAATTTGGATAAGATATGAAAAATATATAAAATCTCAATATTAATCTACCACATAACTCACCGATCTTGGTGTTAATCTATCCGAGATTAATACCCGAGATTTTATATGTTTTCCATATCTTCCCTATTTTTTTTTAAAAAAATTAATTTTTCTCAAATTCTAAAAATCAAAATGCAAACACTTGAGGTCCATTTAAAAAAATCATTTCAATAACTGTAAATTCATTTGGAAATAAAAAAATTGGGTTAAAATTTTGAAAAACTACTTAAAATTTTGATATAATATTTGTAAAGATAACCAAAATTGGTGAAAATTTAAAAATATATAAGATTTAGGAAGATTACATAACATTTGAAAAATTAGAAGGATCTTGGTGTAATATGTAGTAGATGTACTGAAAAGGTCCAAAACAATCAATAAGTTAGAAAAAATTATTTATTAACCCGAGTTTTCAGATAAGGATGCTAGTTTTGTAAAATGAAAATTTCAATGTGCTATTCTGACAAATTTTCCATCTAGATACTTGCTAGGATTGGCAATGAGGCCGGGGCAAGGCGGGGAGGGGTTCCCCTTCTCGATGGGAGAATTTACCCCATCTCCACCATTTGAAAGCGGGGATGGGGATGGAGATTTCTTGTCGGAAAACAGGTCCCACGAGGACCCATTCCTCATTTCCCCCTTTGTTTCTCCTCGAGGACCTTTTTAATTTTTTTTACCTAAAATTCTCTTTGATTTGGGCTTTGACACTTTAGTTGAGCTTAGATTGGACTAAATGAAAAACTAGGCTAAATGTAAAAAGTTAAAATATTTAACATATATATTAAAAAACTAATCGGGATAGGTTTGAGGTCGGGGACGGGGCGGGGATATTCTACCCATTCCTGTTTCGGGGACCCTAGAGAGATCCCCAGTTTGACCCCATCCCCCATCAAACCGGAAATTTTCCGCCTCGATCGGAACAGGACTCATGAGAAATTTTGTCAATCCTAATACTCGCTCTATGCAAATCTTAGATTTCCATAAAACAAACCACCTCTTACACTTAACAATTTCTCATATTAAAGAACTTTACTCTTTCCCCACAAATACCTCTAAAGATGTATTTTACCATTAATTTATTTGTCTAGTTTTTCTAGTCCTGCTAAATTTTGAAAAATATTTAGGAAAAACCACGATTCATTTCTTATAAATGAAAATGTTCCTTTTCCCTTTTTTTTTATTTAGCAATATAAAATATGAAAAATCGATACTGTTGGAAATCTTAGGAGACAAATATATATATATTTACAAATGTATTGTAATTAAAGTGTTGGAGGGAGAATCAAATCTCTAACCTCGAAGTCGATAGTACAAACATTGAACTATGCTCAATATGAAACAAACATATTTCTTTAGAAAAAAAAAATTATTAATTATTAATTGTGATGGACAACAAATTAGGACAAGAAAAAATATGATTGGTTGTTAGTAGTAATGGACTAAAACTATTATTTGAGTATAATCCTTATAGTTTCAACTTGAAGAAATTTTAGAAATAGAAAATACGGAAAATCATACAAAATAACAAAATTTTAATATTCTTTGATAGAGACTGATAGAAATTTATCAGTGTATTAGGGACAATAAAGGTTGATAGAAGTTTATCAATGTCTATTAGTGTCATTTTTGCTATTTCGATAAATAGTTTAATATTTTTTCTATTTATGAAAATTTCCCTCTCAAAGGAATTTGTAACAATTTAATCCCTATCATGGAGATTAGTATGAAGATGTAATGAGATTTCTTACATAAATAAATGGATAAACTAATTTGTGACTAAGCATTTTTATTAAATACAAAGTCTACATCAATATTTTTATTAAATACAAAGTCCACATTATAAAATAATAAAAATTGACAACAATTTTTGATGATTTTTTTTACGTTAGAGACTAAATTATTTTAAATCTAAAAGTACAAAGACTAAATTATTACATACTAAAATTTGTGGGCTAAATTGTTATTTATATAAAATATCGGGGCGAAAGTGTTATATATATATATATATATATATATATATATATATATATTTGACATGCAATCAAAAGTAGGAATTTGGTATAAACTATAATTATGCTGACATGACACAGCAACTCTCAACATATTTTGTAATAATTATCCTTCAACATCCAAAAGGACTGTTTTCTAATTTTTACAACATACAATTATTATTAATGTGAGTGGTTGCTGGTTAAGCCATCCAAACCTTTTCTATAAAATTGAACCATTTTCAAATCCTTTGAGTTCAATGCTCAATTCTCAGTCTTTGAAATTCATGGACAATTATTGGTATTTTAAAGATACCTAATACCTTTCTTTTCAATTAAATTGAAGTGGTTGAAATTTTTTAATTTAAAATCATATTATGTGAAATTCCTACCACCTTACTTCATTTATTTATACCATGAATCATACCTTTCTTAATTTTATTTTTGTTACCTCATATATGATATACCCACTCTTTGAAATGACAAATAACAAATTTAAACAAAATTTTGAAATATAGAATACATTATATCAAATAAAAGTATTATCAGATTGATTATTATTTTTTAAAAGGAAACAAAAATACCCAAATTTTTTATCAATACATTTTTCTAGGGTGTTGTTTTCTTAGGAATAATCCTTCTCTCCTTTCCTATCTTTTTACTTCCACCTTTTTAGAAACATTGATGTTTGAAAGCTACTAATCTAGAGACCCTTTTCTCATCTCCTTGGTATGTAGCAACTCAATTGTAAATAGCCTATGATGAGGCTTGAGGCCACATCTATATAGGAAGGTCTAAAATGTATTCAATTTAATAAATTTAATCAATTCTCAAGGAGAGATATTTTTCCATTATTGTTGAGTCAGATGCTTTTGAAGTTATCAATATTCTAACTAGTTGATTGAAGGATCTAACGGAAGCGAAAAATATCACTGATGCTATTTGCTCAGTATCGTTGACGATGGCTAAGGTGGGTTTTCGTCTTTGTTCTAGAGTTGAAAATATGATAGCTCATTGCATAGCTCGTGAAACTTGTGCGAGTTCTTTTGTATCTAATCAGGGGACTTCTTCTGGGAAGATGGTTTTTTTTTGGACCGCTTATTTTCCTCAATAGTTTTATTCCCTTCTTAATGAAGGTACTTGTGTCAATATTGTGTGATTAATAAATTGTTCTTTCAAAATAAATAAATAAATAATCCTTTTCTCATTTCCCATCTTTTTTGCTTCAACTTTCTAGGGTATGATTTAAAATATTTTATACCTTTTACATCTAAAATGCATATAATACGTATTTTAAGATTAATTATAACATAATTTTTCCAAAAAAAAAAAAAATGAAAAACAAGTTAGAAGAAACCATTACAAATTGTTTAGTTTTTAGTTCTTTAACAGAAAAAATGCACAATATGAATATATAGTTCATCAATAATCAACAAACAACTATGTTTTTCTTTACATTTCAAGAGAAAAATCCAATGTGAATAATACAAACTATTAGCATATGGATTGTGAACTAAGTTGTATGTTCGTCAATGATGAACTATATTCAATATTAACTAAGTCATATTGATTGATGTTATTACACCATCATTTATGATAGTTCATTAAGACGTATAACATCAATCAATATATAGTATAAAGTTTATATTTAGTTGAATCATACCTATCTTAAGAGCATCTTAATTATTTTTTATTTTATATACAACGTGTTAACTAATTGAACTATGTCAAATTACTCTTAAAAAGAAATGACAATATTATATTCAAAGGGATGGAGGCATATAATATTATATTAGCATATGAACTAAATTAAAGTGACAATTGAAGATGGATGAATTAATGTGCTTGAAAATAATTTAAACCAGCCAACCATATCAACATTTATTATTCATAAGAAAAAGAAGCCATATAAAAATCCTAACTCAGGAATGGTCAACGTGGAAGCCACGTAGCCAAATTAGAGAGAAAAAGAGTCAAGTCAACCAATATGAGGGACTACTACCTTTTCTTAAGTTATAATAATAAAAAAAATCTTTCCAAAAAAACTATAATAAGTCCATCATCTTCTTAAATAAATCAATAAATCAATAATGAAGATTTAACGTAGCTGATATAAAATATGTATTTTCAATCAAAACAAAAAAAAATTATGATTTGAATCTATCCACTTCATATATTGAATTAAAAAAAATCAATCAATTTAGTTTGTACTTGATTTTAATGTTCATGTTATGTCATTCAATTCTATCTCTAGTTAGTTTTAGTGATTTGTTACCTAATTCAATCTAATAAAATTCGAAACGTAATTTCCTTGAATTTAATTTATTTTAAGATTTTAATATCGTATAAATTGTTGGAAAATTCGTGAGAAAATAATTATGATGACTTTTATTATAAGTTTGACTTTATGAAATATATAGAAGCGTGTAATATACGCTTTGTGAATTTGTGTAATATTTTTGTTCCTAGCTTTATACTAAGGAGAAGTTAATGCCTTGAATTAAATAGGTTAGATCAAATTTAACCTCAACCTTTAAAAAGGTTTGGACTAAAATTTAGAAGTTAAATTAAATTTGTATGGTTTAAAAGTTTGAATTTGGTGTATGGTGCTATAGTTAAATAAATCTTATAAGGGTCAAAATGAATAAATACAATAATAATTGACACGTACAATATTTTTTTTTAAGGTTGAAGGTTTGAATCTTCTTTTAACTCATTCATTGTTCTAAAAAAAGTGAAATTTTCATTTTAGTTCCTATTTAAATTTTGTTCAATTTTAATCATTATACTTTTAATTGTTCAATTTTAATCATTATACTTTTAATTGTTCAATTTTAGTCCCGTGCTTTCAATAGATTCCCAATTTAGTTTCATGCTCTAGTTTGTTGTTTTTATTTTTTATTTTTTTAAAGAAATTTGTTTTATCAACACTTTTATCATAAATTTTGAAAACATTTACACATGCGGTATTTTCTTGTAGGAAAATTATTATAGTTATTTGACCAATTTTGATAAAAGTTAATTTTGAGAGACTAAATTTAAGATTTATTAAAAGTATAGAGATTAAAATTGGACAAATAAAAATACATAAATTAAATTTAAGATTTTGATATTTTTAACTTTTTTTTTTTTTTTAATTATTGTTACCGTATTGAATAATGTTACTAAAGTATCTCAAAAAATAGTGTTACTAAAGATAAAGATGTCCTCGTAATTTGAACTGAACCGGCCACCGATCCGATTGGTTTGGGTTGTTTTCTAGCATAATTTGAACCAAACCGGACCGATCGGATTATTTGGGTTATTTGGGCTTTAAAACATACTCTTCGTTGGACCAATGGGCCATCATGGCCCATTATCTGTTCCGTCTTCTTTCACCTTGAACTCTGTGTTAATTGGATTCATTGCGTAAATTTGAAGAGATGAGTTCGATCAGATCGTTGTTGGTTCCCAGAGAAGAAGCAGTTGAACGGTGGCAAGGGTTTTTGTTCGTCGTCGTCAGCTTCTTTTTCCTTCTGCTGTTTCTCTATGCCGCCATCATTTCCAAGCTTCTTCCACCTTCCAAGAATGCCGTCTTATCTGCTATTCAGAATGACTGGTAACTTTTCTCTTTATTTTAGAGAATTATCGTTTGGTATTAGAGCTTAGGCTCTCGATTGGATATATCTGTGTTTCTTTTAATTATTTTCTTTGTTGTGTCTAGTCGATAATTAGGTTTTCTTTGTGTTGTTATTCTGAAGGGAAAAAAACGTATTGAAGTGTTAGTATTAGTTTCTGATTTTTCAGTTGAATTCTGGGTTTGATATTTGGAGATCAGAATTCTTTAGTTGAATGCCGACTGAAGATCAAAGCAGATCTCATTAGTTGATCAATGCGAAGGAAGAGAAAAGATTGGGGTGGGCGGGGTGGGGGGTGGGGGCTCTGTGGGTGGGCGGCAATTGCGGGCGAACAAAAACCAAATACTACGACTCTTTTGTATATGTATATAGTATTAAGGAAAAAAAAAGGGGGAATATAGGGTACATGGAAATCATATTGAACTTGAAAATGAAAGCCAGTGAATAAACATAGCCTTTGATTTTTTTGTTTTTAGTTTTTGAAAATTGTTTTTGTTTTCTCACTATTTCTAACTGATGGTTTTCACACTTCCTAGGTAAACATTTGAATTCTTAGCTAATGTCTAAAATTTTGAAAAATACTATTCAAAATTTGGCTTTGATTTTGAAAACACTCTTAAAATGTAGGCAACATTACATAGAAACTAATTGATCGATGTGGTGTTTATAGGTTTAATTTTCAAAAACAAAAAAATAAAAAACAAAATGGTTACCAAAGAGATTTGTAATAATAACTTTCTTTTAGATCTCATGGTGTTTAATGGAGATATCACTCATGAATCTACTGTTTTGATATTCAAACAGCAATAATATATATGGATGTCAAAATGATGCCATCCGTTCTAGGGAATAAGTATGTATACATCTGAATGCTGCCTTTGAAGCAAACCAAACTCTTGTACAAAGGCTTTTTTTTTTTCAAAAGAAAAAAAATATTGAAAACTGATTTGGTGTTGGTGCCTTTGATCTCTTGAAAAGATCAAGTTGAAACTAATCTGGTAACTCGTTTCTTTGCATAGTATTGATTAACAATGAGCCAATGACCTTTATTTGTATGAATGGTAGCTTTGCATTTGAAGCAAACCAAACTCTTGTTCAGGGGACATTTTTATGAGAACTGATTCAGTGTTGGTGCCTTTGATTTCTTGAAAAGATCAAAATTTAAGGAAGCTAATCTGGTAACTTGTTTCTTTGCCTAGCATTGACCTATATTTGTAATGCATTTCCTCTTCCTTAATAGGTATTACTGTCTCCTGGTGCCCTTGACATTACCTATCCTTTACGTTGCCGTTTATTTCCATTGGCTGAGTATGAAACTATTCAAGCATGCTTGATCATGTCGTTGTATGAAGACAAAGGTTTTGAACAAGTTGTGTCTAAATCTTGGGAGGATTCAACCACCTATCTTTGATTGAATTACAATGCGATGTGTTAGGAATTTCCAATACCTAAGGTGATCAAGAATGTACGGGGGAATTACTAGAGGCATATATGATGATCATGCCGAGCAAATTCCACATCGATGAGTCTCTTGTACTGATTTTTGTAGAGGGCTGTTACTATAAAATATTCACCCATTGTGGTTGAATGATAAGGATATTAGGTATTCAAATTAAACTGAAAGGTCAAACAGTGGTGGACTTGGTGAATGAATCTAAGCACAAGCTCTATGAACTACTAAGGGAAAACCAACTTGGTTTATGGTTGATTTGATATGGACAATCTTGGATCTTGACAATTGCTTGTTTGCTCGATATGCCACTTTGAGTACTGGTTTGATTTATCATTGTACCGATATTTGCCCATTTTGTAATGGAAATTGATCTACTCCGGAGCTACCTATTTACTTCGAATGGTCTACTTTGTTACTTGAATGAAAAATGTTTGATTTATTTATTATTGAATATTATACAAACAAATTAATGAAAATAACCTTTTCCTTTGCCAATTTGAACATAATTCAACTTTTCTCTTGATTAATATAAATTACTCTTATAAGACCCAACTTTTTCTTAATGAAATATAATACTTTCCAGAATAGGAGAGATCGAACTTATGCCATATTATTGCTGTACATATTAAGCTATGATTAAGCTAAAGAAGTAATACAACATGTGCTAATGTGCTACTTTAAATTTGATAGAAGAAAGAAACAGAATTATTATTATTAACAGAACATAAAGTTTCTAAAGCCATCACACAACATAATTTTCATACACAATTTCTCTAACAATCCGAAGATTCACACAATTAGCTTCTGAAAACAATAACAAGCGAGCAATTTCATGGCTTTCAGATGCCAAAAAGCTCAGAAGCTGATAAAATTCTTTTCCTTCAAGCTCTCTACAGTTTCCTTCAAGCTTTCCTCGAGAGGAATGAATTCAATGCCTAAGCTCTTTGCTTTCTCAACCGAGACCTGATACGTTGGTATAAACGGCTTATCATCAACACACCTGCAGTTGAAAATTTTAGTATCGTGGTCGAAATCAAGTATAAATGTATGAAGTATTAAAAGATAAAAGAAAAGAACACAATATTCACGTGAAAAATCCTAATATAGGGAGAAAAAACCACGATAGAAGGAAACTTTTTATTATTTTCTTCCGACTACATACAAGAGATGACAGAGACATAAATAGGCTCTAGAAAGCCCTAATACAGAATTGGAAAACTTAGGGCAAAGTAAAAAGACTAAGATACCCATGGGGCTAAATACATAACAACCCCTTATTGTCAACTCCCCAACTTGGATGTCAATTGGACCCAACTTGCTAATAAGAATCAAAACTTTGTTGAGTAATTCTTTGGTGAGGAATATCAACAACTTGTTGACTATAAGGGATGTAAGGAGTACAAATATCGCCACTGTCCAGTTTTTCTTTGATAAAGTGTCTATCAATCTCCACATGTTTTGTTCTATCATGTTGCACAAGATTGTTGGTTATGCTTATAGCCGCTTTGCTATCACAATAGAGCTTCATAGGTAGATCACTATCTTAGTGAAGATTAGACAGAACTTTCTTCAACCAGATTTCTTCACAGATTCCCAAACTCATAAATCTGTATTCTGCTTCAACACTGCTTCTAGCAACAACACCTTGCTTCTTACTTCTCCAAGTAACAAGATTACCCCACACAAACGTACAGTACCCAGAGGTAGATTTTCTGTCTATAACAGATCTCGCCCAACCAGAGTCGGTGTAAGCCTCAATGCATTTTCTGTCAGTTTTCCTGAACATAAGCCCTTTACCTGGAGTTGTTTTTAAGTATCTCAGAATCCGATTCACAACTTCCATATGTCTCTCGCAGGGTGCCTGCATAAACTGACTAACCACATTGACAACGTAGGATATATTTGGTCTAATGTGAGATAAGTAAATCAATTTTTCTACTAGACACTGGTATCTTTCTTTAACAATAGGAATCTTGTCAACAGAATCTCCCAACTTAGCATTGAATTCCATAGGGGTGTCAACAGGCCTACATCCAGTCATGCCTATTTCTTTCAACAAGTTAAGGGTGTATTTCTGTTGAGAGACAAAAATCCCTTCTCTTGATCTCGCTACCTCCATTCCAAAGAAATACCTTAGACTTCCATGGTCCTTAATCTCAAATTCATCAACCATTTTCTTTTTAAATCTGATAATCTCAGCAGCATCATCTCCTGACAAAACAATATCATTTACGTACACAATTAAAACAACAATTTTCCCTGATTCTGACCTTTTTGTGAACGAAGTGTGGTCAGAATGCTCGTGAGTAAAACCTTAGGACTTAACAAAGGTAGTAAACCTGTCAAACCGAGCTCCCGAAGACTGTTTCAAACCATACAAAGACTTCCTGGGTTTACAAACCTGATGGTCAAATTGAGCTTCAAAACTAGGAGGAAGACTCATATAAATCTTTTCTTCTAATTCACCATTCAGAAAAGCATTTTTTACATTAAGTTGATGGAGAGGTCAATCTTTGTTAACTGCCACAAAAAGTAGAACTCGAACTGTATTTAGCTTCATTACAGGAGAGAAAGTTTCCGAGTAGTCTATTCCATAGGTTTGTGTAAACTTTTTAGCTACCAATCTGTCCTTATACCTGTCAAGAGTTCCATTAGACTTATACTTTGTAGTGAACACCCATTTGCACCTAACAGTTTTATGCCCTTTTGGAAGGACCACACAATCCCACGTATTATTTTTTTTCAAAAGCTCTTATTTCTTCCATGATCGAGCCTTCCATTTGGGAACTTCCATGGCCATATGTATGTTGCTCGGTATTGTTACTGTATCCAGGTTAGTTGTGAATGCCCTGAACTCGAAAGACAAATTACTGTAAGATAGAAAGCTATGCATAGGATATTTAGTGCATGACCTGATGCCCTTTCTCAAAGCAATGGACATATCAAGAGAGACATCATAACTCCCTGTTTTACTTGACTTCTCATCAGTATGAGGACGGTGGTCACACTCAGTTACCTGAGACAACCTCACCCTCCTGTGTTTCTCCTAATGACTCATCATTGCCTGCAACTCTGTCATTCTTTGAAACTATCATATCAATTCTGTCACTCTCAACCATATCGCTCATATCACCCTTAACACATACTGATGTATTATCAAGAATAGGAGTACCTTGAGCTGGTGCTAGTTCCGATTCATGGACCGGAGCCGGTGGAGCAACAGGTGATACCATTTCCTTTCTGAGATTCTTCCTGTAGTACGTTATCCATGGGACTTGTTTAATCGGGAGGACGATATCATCTGTACCCAAGATAGGTTCGGGAAGAAGATTAGTAGGAATCGGAGATGTGGACTAGTTAGTCTCTTCACTAGTACTCTCCTCCTGAAGATGACTAATAGGGAAGAATGGTTTATCCTCAAGGAACGTTGCATCCATAGAAACAAAGTACTTTTGTGAAGATGGATGGAAACACCTATAACCTCGTTGTGAAGAGGATACCCAACAAAGACATATTTCTGAGCACGAGGGGTAAATTTGGTGCGATTAGGACCATGACTATGGACAAAGACAGTGCACCCAAACACTCGAAGAGGAACATCAGAAATAAGATGCATTGTTGGGTACGACTATTTAAAGCATTCAAGAGGAGTTTGGAAATGGATTACACGGGAAGACATCCGATTAATAAGATGTGCTGCAGTCAGAACATCATCTCCCCATAGGTAAGAAGGGAGAGGAGTGGATAGCATGAGAGACCGCGCAACATCAATAAGGTGACTATTTTTCCGTTCAACCACCCTATTCTGTCGAAGAGTATAAGCACAGGAGCTTTGATGGACAATGCCTTTAAAAGTTAGCAACTCATGAAGGGTGTTGTTAAAGAACTCATGGCCATTATCACAACGAAAGATGGCAATTTTAGTGTTAAATTGAGTCTCCACTGTAGTATAAAATTGTGGGAATATTGATGGTACCTCCGATTTATCAGTGAGAAGAAACACCCATGTAAGACGAGTGTCCTTTGATTTATCAATAAGAAGAAACACTCATGTAAAACGAGTATGATTATCAATAAATGTCACAAACCAACGTTTTTCGGAAGAAGTAGTGATGTTTGAGGGACCCCAAACATCACTATGGATAAGAGTAAATCGCTGGGAAGGTTTGTAGGGTTGAGATGGAAAGGTGACTTGATACTGTTTTGCACAAATACACACATCACAAGACAAAGAGGAGATATCAACATTATGAAATAAATGGGCAAATAAATATTTTATATATTGAAAATTCGGGTGACCAAGACGAAAGTGTCATAACATATAATCTTTTTCAGAAGTTGAAAAACAAGAAGATGACAAACTAGTCCTATAACTATTCCTAGAGGAAACATCATCATTAAGGAAATAGAGTCCCCTATCGTGCTAGGCAGTACCAATCGTTATCCCCAAGCTCAAGTACTGAAAACATTATCAGGTGAGAAAGTGACTCGACAATTCAGACCTCTAGTTATCTTACTAATATATAGTAAATTGTAAGATATTTTAGAGGCACGCAATACATTCTGTAAAGTTAAACCCTTAAAAGGAGAAAGATGTCCCTAAGCTCAAGTACTGAAAACATTATCAGGTGAGAAAGCGACTCGACAGTTCAGATCTCTAGTTATCTTACTAATATATAGTAAATTGTAAGATATTTTAGAGGCATGCAATACATTCTGTAAAGTTAAACCCTTAAAAGGAGAAAGATGACCCTTTCCTGCAATAGGAGTAAAAGACCCATCTGCAATCCAAATTTTCTCATTACCAGCGCTTGGAAAATATGACAGAAAAAGATCAGATGAACCAGCTAAATGATTCATAGCTCCTGAATTTAATATCCATGGTTTCTTACCATTAATATTGAGGAGACTTAAGGACTGAAAAATACTTGATTGGACAATAACACCGACCCCAACAACATCAGGATCATTCTGGTTATTCACCTAAGATTAAGATTGTGAAGCACCACTTGTATAATCACTCACAAGTGCTCGGCCAGGGTTTGACTTGTTATTTAGAGGACGATGTTTGCCATTTGGAGGTCGACCATGTAACTTCCGACACTGATCCTTTGTATGTCAAGGTTTCTTGCAATGTTCACAAACTGGAAGTGGTTTTACATTCTACTTGTCACCATTAAACCTAGATGATTTTGCACTAAATGCAGCAGAATCAGTAGCAGAAACAATAGAGTTGTTCATAGCACTTGATTTATCTTCCTCTAGACGAACCTCAGAGTATACTTCCATAAGAGAAGGTATCGGCCTCTATCCCAATATTCGATTGTGCACTGCATCAAACTTGGAATTCAGACTAGCAAGAAAGTCATAAACTCGATCAACTTCCTCAATTTTTGAATACTGAACTCCACCACATGGACAATCCCAGACAATTTCACGACATAGATCCATCTCCTGCCAGATTAAAGACAGTTTATTAAAATAGAAAGTAACATCCCTTGTTCTTTATTTACACTCATGAACCTGTTTACGCAAAGTGTACAAACGAGACGCGTTTTGCCTCTTAGTGTACAATTTCTGTACTGCATCCTAAATATCCCGAGCAGTTGCCGCATACAGTAAGGGTTTTCCTATCTATAGTTCCATACTGTTAATCAACAAAGATCGAGTCAAGGAGTCTTTCCCTTTCCGAATGCACTCTTGAGGATCTCTTAGTCTTGGTCTTAGTATCTCAGCAGTTAGATACCCAAACTTGTGATGCCTCTCGAGGGCAATATTGATAGACTGAGACCAAGAGAAATAATTCTGGCCATTCAGCTTCTCTCCTATAATGAAACCTGCAGAGTTTCCCATAGATCCAGACAAAACATGTGTTGTAGGTAAAGTAGGAAAGGCGGTTACTGGATTCTCTGAATACATCGGTAGATTGGAAGATAAATCCAAATTGACGGGATTTGATTGAAGGTTTGTGGTAGTCTCAAGGACTGCCCCAAATGCAAGAATCTGTTGTTAAAGATTAGCTAATTATTGTTGGACCACCATTGGAGATAGACCCATTAAACCTGAAGCACCATGGCTGGCCGGCGCATGTTGAGGGAGGCTCGGACGTGACTACACGTGACTGGTCATGGCCGATGTGGCTGGTTGCTGTCCACCATGATAGGATGATGACTCACCCATTTCAAACACATATGAGCGATGACTGTCAACGTTGGCGCCAATGCTGATCGGGTGGTCGGCGCTCGAGAGGGTGATCGGATGGCCGATGCTAGGTAGACCGGCGATGGGGTAGGCCACACCGGAAGTGGACGACGGCAATACAGGTGGCAACTCGGCATTAGACCGAGATGGAGGGTCTGCAGGTAGCGATCGACTGCGGCTTGGATGGTGGCTGAAGTGACAGCAACAGCGGCGGTGCTGGCTTCGGTGGAGGTGGCATCGCTGGTTGGGTTTGATTGCGGAAGCGGTGGTTGATTTTCATCAATGACAGCTAGGGTTTTGTCACTATGTTGTGATACAATATTAAAGATAGAAGAAAAGAACACAATATTTACGTGAAAAACCTTGTACAAGAAAAAACCACGATAGAAGGATACTTTTTATTATTTTCTTCTGACTACATACAACACATTAACAGCCCTTTATTTTCAACATGAAGATTCGAGAAGAATGGGTACAGATTTCTATATTCCGACAACAATAATATGAAGTACCTGTAAAATTGTTTGTGCAAAATACTTGTAGATTTAAGGTTCATTATTTGCAAAATATTTTATTCTGTCCTAAGTTTACAGAAAAAACCCAACAACAGATGTATAAAGAGAGATTCTTGATGCTTTTTCATGCAAGAAGAGATGGTTTGACAACATTTATACACTTTTTCAAAGTATCAAAAACATTCATGAAATTTCAAAGCATCTCTCGGAAATATGGTCCACTCAAACGAAAGTACTGCAGGCTTGATGCCTTCTCTAACTACCATGAATAACCAGATTGTAGAGTTGTGAACCATCTTTTCTCCGGTCTGCTGATAATGTTCATTGATACTTTCTATTTTCTAAAAGAAACTTAAAAGATAAATGCTGTGCTAGGAATCGGAACCAAAGCCAAGGAAGCTATAAATAAATGAAGTTTGCAAATGAAAAAAGATAAGAAACCTTGACATGGAAGGAAAGCTTAGTTAATTAAAAAAATTGTCATCGAGAAAGTTACTTTTCGAAAAAAATCTTCAGGGTGGATGAGTAATACTTACTTGTCAGGAAGTTGAAGTGAAGGGTAGAGATCATGCAATATCTTGACAATTCCCGAATAGTGAACAACTTTCTCAACCAAACAGTATCTTCCGCTAGCTGATGGAGTCTCATAAGCTAGAATGTGTGCATTAGCAACATCTTTCACATTAACCCATCCAAATGTGGAATTTGGAAATGTTTGTGCTCCTGCATAGATTAAAATCACATGCTTATAGATTTATCATACTTAATCAACGGTTCAAAATTAAAGATTCAAACATTAAGCACCAAGAAGAATTAATTAGAAATTATATGACAAGCTGTGATACAACGTAGTTCATGTTACAAAACGCTAGATCTTAAAGAGAAATAGTTCGGTGAAAGGAAAATGAAGCATAAACTGCAAAATAACTAAACATATACCAGATATTAAGTTCAAAATAGCTTCGGCACTGGTATTCAGTGTTGGCTGCAATAGTGGACCAATAACCATTGCAGGGTTTATTGTAACCATGTCAATTCCCTTCTCTCTTACAAAATTCCAGGCTGCCTCCTCGGCTAAAGTTTTTGAGAGCACGTACCAAAGCTGAAATCCACAGAGAAATAGAGGATAGAGTTTTATCTCTTTGATATCATAAGCAAATAAACTCTAGGAGACTGAGAATGCATATTGAAGTTTGAAGTCATTTATTGGGCTACTCTTTCTCTATGTACATGATCTAACAGTTGAATATGCATATTCAACCATCGTAGAATACTTTGTCATGCTTCTTCAAGACGTTTCATTAGTTTGCGAAACATAACATTCAGCAAATTTCCTGAAAATGACCACTATTCTTTATGAATTAAGGGGATAATCCTAGGATTAAAGACACTCAAAATTCCACACACCTATCTACTTTACAACTTAGACAATTACAAGAAAACAGTAAATTAGATGGTAACTCTAATGTAATTTTGTCATAGGTCAAATTGTAAAAAATAAGAGATGATTTGTGAAGAAATTTTTAACTAATTATTTGTCCTTTACAAAGTAGAAGATGAAGGGTCACCACACAAGGAAGGCGACAGCTTTAACATTTTATTAGTAAGTCAAGTCATGTATGCTCAGTCCTACTCTAACAATCTTTTCTTTGTCTTCTTCGAAGGCAGTTAGGAGCATAAAAATGAAATAAATGGATACCTTCAGTTCTTTACAAATCTCAGGATTAGAAAACCAGGTTTCATCAATTACTGTATCAGGAGTACGAGGCTGTCCATTATAAGCAACAGCAGCCATCGAAGATGTCAAGACAACCCGCTTGACAGATGACGCTTTTGCAACTGACTTAAGGACATTCAGTGTCCCTTTCAATGCAGGATCAATAAGTTCAGCCTGAAAAGAATAATCTTATCAAAAGGCTAAAAGCATTTTTATCATGGAACATTTCATGATTACTAATGAGCAGCTAAACTAACATGTACTTTTAACTTGTAAACAAGCTAAAAAGAGTGGCCCCATGAACTAAAAATGAGTGAAACAGAGTTCCATATAATCAGACATAAATAAGATAACAACTTCTAGAACCAGAAATCAACCAGAGTAACTGAATAATACATTGTTAGGATACCACCTAACAAGAATCAAGATCTGAAATATATTGAAATATAAAGGATGACTATGATAAACCAAGTATAAGACACTTGAAACCTCCCCTCTTGAGTATATTAACCCAAGCCTTAAATCACCAAGCAATTCTCTGCCTTCCCTCAATCTCCCTCCCTCTGTATATCATCAAATACACTAACTAATTACCCTTGTGCACTTACTAATACCATACTAGTATTCCCAATATAACCCTTACTAGTACTCTCACATACATCCAAGCTTTCTTGCTTCTATAATGAATAATAAATTCAAGATTTCTTGCTTCTTAGTATATGATCAATCCCCCATAAGAGGTTTCATCAACGTAGAACTCAATCCGTAATTTGTAGTGGAAAAACCTGAGGATCTGAGGCAGCATGAAAGAAGGGAGAAGCAGTATGAAAAACCCCTTGACAACCCTCAACAGCAGTATCAAAGGAACCTTCCTCTAGAAGGTTAGCTTTAAACAGATGAAGTCTCTCAGCAGCTCCATCCAATGCAAGCAAATGAGCAGTTTTGATTGGATCAGCTATGAGACAAAAGTCAAATCAATCAACAAAATAATCACCAAAGAGAAGGAAATTTTGCTACCCAACTCAATATTCTCAAGTGGGGTTGTCAATTTTCACAAGCATTCATTTGGGAAGAGGAATATTTGATTAAAAGAATTAAAATGAAGAGAAATTAGGCAAACCCGGATCTCGAACACTAGCTTTGACGGTGTAACCTCGTTGGAGAAGGAATTTAACAATCCAAGAAGCTATGTATCCTGAGCCACCAGTGACACACACAGTCTTCGCTGCTCCGCCGCTCATTTTCTCCTACCTCCCTTGATTTTGGCTTACACTTTCTCTTTGTTTCAAGGTTATAAGAATGGTAGAGTCATTGGCTTTTAGTTTTCAAGATTTTGCCGTATATGCTTATGTTCATGACTTAATTGTTGATTATTGATACCATAATTAGTTGAGATATTTTTAATTTTTAGTACTATGTTCATTTATTTTATTGTAAATTTTACATCTTTAAATTTTAATCGGGTTAATACTTAATATAGTTATTCCCAAAACGAAATCAGGCTAATCTTAGACTCTGTTGTCATTATTAATCGAGGAAGACTTAGCACCACATTAGTAAAAATTATTTTTAGGTGAAGATTTTAATAAAAATATGAAGGTTATATCATTTTCTGGATGATATTAAAAGGAAAAGAGAATAAATAAGAAGAATGACAAAAAAGAAAGAAAAAATAAATGATATTTTTGGTAATAAAGTTACCAACTTTGGTACATGAATGTTGAATGGCATTGAATTTGGTTCATCCATTAAATTGGGGAAGATTGAGCAACTCAATGATAGACTGTGATTTTTTTTCCCAAAAAAAGAAAAAAAAGGACCATGAGCTAAAAAAAGATAAAAGAAAAAGGCCTATCCATGGGATTGGTAAATAAAGTAAATGATGCACTTGCAAAAGGTATGAAAATTTTTCTCATATAGAAAAAATGTCAAACTATTTATCGAAATGACAAAAAAAATATCTTGATAAACATTGATAGATTTCTATTAGTATCTATCACATAATATCAATGATAGACTTCTACTAAATTTTTATTAAGAAAAAGATTAAATTTTACTATTTTGTATAAATAGTTTACCTTATTTTTCTATTTTTTAAAATGTCCCAAAATCTATTATGAAAGTATTAGGCCAAATAAGCAAATTTGATTTCATTAGAGAACACTTTCTAAAGAACAAAGTTCTAATTCAATGATAATAAAAAAAGAACTTTCGCTTATAACCCTAAATTGGCTCTTTATAATATTTCAAGAAAATAAGACAATTAACTAATTAATTCCAATTAAACATTAATTAATCTAAAGGCTCGTTTGGATCAACTAGAGAAAAAAATGTTTTTAAAAAATGTCATTATTATTTAAACTCTTTTTATGAGAATTGTTTAAAATATACTTTGAAAGTGTTTTAAAAACTATTTTGAGAGGTTGCCAAACACATTTTTTTTTTCTAAAACGATTTATTTTCAAAGTTAAACGTTTGAAAAGTTAAATCAAACAAACCCTAAATTAATAACTAAATTAAATATTAATTAAAATATACTAACTATCATATAATTCTCCTTATCGATAAATTATTTATAATTAAATTATATACACATGCATAGATACTATTAAAATTCAAACTAATAGCTTAAAGATAAATTGCAAAAGTCACCCCTAGAATATGGTGGTAGTTGCAATTATACCCTCAAACTTTTGATCGTAAAATAAAATATTCAGAAAATTGGACTCTCAAACTTATATAGTTATAGAAATTGTAACAATGGTATACGTTTGAGGGTTCAATTTTTATTATTTAGGAGTCCAATTTTTAATACTAAAAAAAAATCTATTTTTAATACTTTTATAAGTTTTAGAGTTTAATTTTTACCATTGAAAGTTCGACGATGTACCACCAATGATTTTTGTAACTTTTTTTCTTTATATATTTTATATCGTGGCCCAATTCTTGGGTTGTTAAAGATTATTATTTTTTCAAAGGAGTCCTCATCTAATTAAGTTTATTCAATTATTATTATTTTTTTTAAAAAAAATCAGTTTATTCAATTATTAATTGAATTTTCAATGAAGTATTATTTCTGTTGTGCTCTTAAAAAAAGTATCATTTCTATTGAAATTTATTGAAAGACATTCTCTTTGATTCAATTATTTATAACTAAAGTCAATTTGGTCATGGCATCCATGCACCCATTTCTTTCTAATTTTATATCACTAAAATTCATATTATTGCAATATTTTTTATTGCATTAATTTCCTCAAAATAAACAATAGAATTAGTAATTAAAGAAACTACTAATAGTTTTTATTTTGATTCCTCAAAGTAAAAAGTAAATAATGACCAAATGAACTTCTCTTAAATTATTTACTGAAAAGAAACTACTAATACTTTTTTATTTTGATTCCTAAGAACTTCCTTAAGTTAGGTTGTTTTAGCTTAGGTATTTTGTAATTTATTGTTTATTTTTAAGCCTACATATAGATGCATTATTAGATAATCATGGTGCAGTTATTTCAATTTCGTTGAAATGTCTTTACACTTCATTTATTCTTTGTGATAGGTGACTTTAAAAAGAAATATTAAAACTTTGTATATTTATATTCATACTATATTAAAAATGTAAGATTTTTTAAAAACATTTTTTAGACCAAATTAACCTTTTAGTTTTCCATTAATAACAATTATGCCATTTCAATAACAATTCAGATTTCATAATTCAGGACATTTACACTGTCGTGCTATGAGATTAGGGTTTTAGATCCATTTTGTATAAAATTTTGGGGCATTCTTGGGCCATATATACCCAGAGATTTTATACAAAATGACGCTAAATATTCAACAATCAGCCAAATTTTGAGACACAATGAATCTCTGTGAAACTTCATCCAATCTCGGTCGAGATTCAATTGGATTTCAAGTGTCATAGGATGAAGTCTCTAGAATACCATCGATTAAGCCAAGATACATAAACAAAAAATTGAAATATGGAAAAAAAACGCAAATATATAACCAAGATTTCTCAGTCAGACAACTTCTAAAAACCCTAACAAACGTTAATTAAAACTAAACTATCTTATTAAATGAAAGAAAAAATGGAAATACTTCTACAAAAGAGATTTCAAGATGCAGATAACCATGTTAAGGATGCACATAATAGTAGAGATGAGCTAAATTTGAAAGCAAGTGAAGCGAGAACTCGAGCGAAGTGAAGACCTAAAATGGTTTCCGTAAGGATGAAAGATTTTTTCAATCAAAGGTATTTTTATCACTTCACAAGATTGCATTATTTGAATTCCTAACGTTTAAAATACAATATCGGTGACAATTTTTCCTGAAAAGGTCTGAAAAAAATCATTTAAATGACTATTTAGAAAGGGTGCTATTTTGGTAATGTCAAAACTTAAGAGGGTTATTTTGGACAATTTTTCAAAAAAAAAAAAAAACTATATTAAAAAGGTAAGATTTCGTAAAAAAAAAAAACATTTTAAAACCAAATTATCCTTTTAGATTTCAGTTAATAACGATTGTGCCATTTTGATAATATTTGATATTTCGGATTCCATTATCATTATAGTAATTTTAATTGCCAAGCTATTATTATGTATTATTATTATTCCAAAATAATGGAACCATTGTGTGAATTTCGATGTTAAATAGTAATTTTTCCTTATTATTATTATTATTATTTTACAACACTAGCAATAATCCTTATAATTGACTCCTTTGAACCCTGAAACGTAATATAAAATAGCAATATTTTAAAAAAAAATTGTTCTAAATTGGAGCTTTATGATTCATCATCCTGTAACATTCAATTTTCTTAATACAACAATCACGAGATGGGACATTGAACTTCCAGACCTCTTGATCAAAGTACATATCAATACCAAGTCAAACTCAATTTGATTGTAATATTCTATTATTAGTATTAAATTTTAGTTAAAAGTTTTGAAGTAGTTAAATAACATATTAATAAATATCATTATTATATTATTGTTACCTATACCAATTTCAATGACATATCTCATCTACAAATATAAGAATGTTGATACAAACTCTATCGGGAATCGAGGCCCAAATTTTCTCAATTCAATTCTCAAAGTTGTTTGGCAATTTATTTGAAGAAATTTCTAAATTCATAATAGAGCTCAATAGGTAATTTCACTTAAATGATCTCTTGTATCTATTTCCATGATCTAGATGAAAAATATATATGACAGTACTAGAAGATTTTGAACCTTTTGATTATATATAAAATTCAAAAGTAGAAAATGAGATTCTTTAAAAATTATAAAATTGATTGTGGTTGATAAAGAGGTATTATATACTTAATCATTGGATTGTGATACAGTATATTTCAACGAATTTGAAAAAGCGCTAGGATGACTCGTTACTCGTTATACAGATGTTAAACGGAAAAGACCTACAATCGCTGTAACATCAAAAAATACTAACAACAAATAAACGAGTAAAAGCACACAGAAGTTAGTAACCTAGTTCGACGATAACCCACCTACGTCTAGGGGGCAGAGTGCCCAAGAAAGATAATCTACTAATATTAAAGAGTTAAACAATTTACAATATAGTACTCATCTATAACACTCAATAACTACAGTGACTCATGTAGAACTTAACTCACATACCACCTAGGCTCCCTATACGTGAGACTCCTTCTCAAGTGCACTTAGGCTCCTTCTAAGTTTGATAATATTAGTGTCAGTCACCATGACTTCTGATGACAGATGAGACTCCACTTACGATGATATCTTTCCCAACTCAGTGAACTCCCTTCATGAACGCCGAGTCTTAGGCTCCCCCTAGGACTGAGAATCCCTTCTCCGGCAGTAAAGACTTAGGCTTCCCTTAAGTTAGAAATTAACTTTAGAGTAGAATACTCCAACGAGTGAAAATCATGCGCAGTGGAATAATGAACAACGAGCAAGATCATAATATAAAACAACTCGACCGCCGAACGTCTTATTCCCTCAAAAACACAATATGGCTAATAAAAATGGCTTACTTCAAAAAGCGATCTAATATGACTTTTATAAACATATCCAAAAAAAGAAAACAACTCTCAAATTGGAAAAGATAAGTCGCGCCTTAATAAAGGAAGATATAATAAATTTGTCAGATATTTCCAGATTAAGAAAAAATATTATGCAAAAAAAAAAAAAAAAAAAACTCCATTATCACTAACTGATGTTAAGACTTCGTTTAAGACAACTGAATAAACCAATGACTTAGAAAAATATAAAGCCAATCAAATTAAATCCTCAACAAGATCCTCCTCCTTTGGCTTATATATATATTTTTAAAAGGCAGAACAAAAGTAACCAATAAAACCAACATGGCTGAATGTCAAGAATAATAGCTTAACAGTCAATAACATCATCAAAGTTAGAGCTGAAAAGCCAAACACAACATGGTCTTTGAAACACAATACTTTCAAAAGAAAAAAAAAACCACAAAATTAATATAAATATTTTCAAAAAGACATAACAACAACACCACAAGCAACCAAACACCAAACCACCAATCGTCCAAGCACCAATCCGCGCCGCACACTCCCCCTTTCTAGCTTAAAAAAAATTAAGTCTGAGCACAAGAGGAAGACACTTGAATAACTCTTGCTAATGTTATACGCATTGTCTACAACATCCCGACAACAATCTCTCTGCTTTTGGAGTTTCAAAATCTGATCATCAATGTCTCTTTGACTTCAGAAGACAGATGATATAGTACACAGCTGCCAAAAGAAGACTCAATAAAAGCCCGACTCAGCCTATCAACACAAGTTTCAGTAGAAGAAGCAACAAGATTTGGAACATGAAGATTTTGTAGAAGCTTAGAGTGGATTGAAATGAGTGCGGGAGCAACACCAATAAGCTCATCAGCATTAACCAGATCTGGTTTCTGAGTAAATATAACTCCACAAATCAGACGATAATAGCAGTTGGGTAACTTCAATGCTTGAGACCTAGTATTCCATTTGATTTGATTAAGAATAAAAGTTACAAAATCAAAAGGAATTCCAGTACCAATCTAAAATAACAACTTAACAAGAGAAACAAACAGGCCAGATTTGTGGGAGGAAGGACACTAGTTGAAGATTCCAATTTTATGAAGTACAATATATTTGAAGCTCATAACAGTAGTGGATAATTGTCATTTCTTAGGCTAACACGACCTTGCCTCTTCGATTAATTCCAAAACCAACTCTATCGAAGAAGGTCGTTTCTTAGAAACATTAGCAACACTATTCGATTGAGGTATTTATTTATAAGGTCTGCAGTGAAGATAAATGGATATCGACGCACATGAACTCTGTGAAAGTCAGGATTGTTTGGGTTGTCAAAATCTGGAGAGAGGTTGAAATAAATTCTCACACTAGTTGTTGGTAGGAAGGACCTAAATTGAGTATAGTCCTATCAAGTTAATCTTGAAGAATCATATTAACAAGATCAAAGCAATTCTAAGTTCCATTCGATAGTTCATTTTCATCTACAATTTTCTTTTGAACTACAAATTTCCACAAGGTAGCCCCTAACTCTATATAAAAAGATACACCATCCAATGGAACAGATGACACATTTGACGAAGCCGATATAGAGGAAACAATTTTCTTCCCTTTGGATTTGATAGAAGCTCGAGTGTGTTGGAGTTGATGCCCTAAATCTCGTAGGGTCCTATAGTTTGTAAACATTGTATGAACAAACTCATTATGTGATTAATAAAATATATGATATTTTATTCACTTTATCTATACAATATTTGATATTTTAGATGCATTAACCACGAACCAATAAACTAACATCCAAAGTTATCTTTGTAACTTAAACATGTATGTGGAGACATACGGGTGGATCATGTTTAAGTGATAAGCTAAATGGTCTGTAGTAGATGGATAAGGCTGGGTACCTTATCCTGATGACACTACGAGTATAGTCCGCTTTATATATGTTACAATTGTTGTAAAGTGCTATAAATGATTTGATCTTGATCATTCATGTATTAGACATGCGAGCGGGATATTCTATACAAAGGAGTTTGTATAAGACCAGACCACGAAATGTTTAGTCTCATTATACAACATCGTTCATAATAGAGGCTTATATTTCACCAGGATGACCATAGATAACATGACCTGAATCCTAAATGAGTTGTGAACTTCTATATATGAGGGCGGTCCTTTGATTTGTATGGGTGAGAGTGGCCAGATCGCCGACTCAACAAGCCTAACATTTTGGGGATTCGTCTGATTGGGGAGTTGGGAACACAACTACACAAGATGGAATTCACTCCTTCCCTGAAGCAGGGGTAAGTAGATAATTGCTCCCTTAAGGGTTGATTCCGAGTCTTGAACAATGTGGTGCCACACTTTCCCCTGGCCTGAGAGGGGTTTAGTCATAGTGGGACTATGATCTATTATTCATTAGAGGGATCAATAGTACTTAAGGAGTTAGATGTAATTATAGGGGCAAAACAGTAATTTGGCCAAACTGTACTTACGAACAATTTGTGAAGGGTCATCGTACTGTTGATTGGTTATATCCAATGGACACAAAAATATATATGTAGTGCGAAACGTGCAGTTGTCGATCTTTAGCGGAGTGTCCGAGAGTTAACAGATGGTGAATAATGTAATTAAAGAGTTTAATTAATTATTCATATACCGTTGGAGCTTCAAGCTACATGTCCATGAGGTCCTCTTGGTAGCTCAAAAGGATTTAGTTGAGAATCAGTTTTTGGATTAATTTGAATTGTTCAAATTAATAGAAAGATTTAATTATATATGATATAATTAAATTGTTTCAATTATATATGATATAGTTGTCATAATGTATTCGATACATTATAGCTTAACGGGAGGAAATAAATATTTGAATGAGATTCAAATATATTTCCTATGAATGAGATTCATAATTGTTAAATTTAATTTAAATAGGATCTATATTAAATGCCATATAAAAGAGAAAATAAACTATAGTTTATATTGTATGTGATATAATATTAAAATTATAGGTTATATATTATACTTGATATAACATATAATTTAATATAAATATAATATGGTAAGTTAGTTATTATATTTATTTATATCATATTATTATTATTTGAATAATATGGAAGGGAGTTACATGTCACAGGGTCAGTGTTCGAGACGACTAACCACATGACACTTGCCCAGCCTTGCTATCAAAGAGCACATATTAAGCCTTTAAAAATAAGTTAGTGTCTATTTAAGACACTTAGGAACACGCCTTAGAGGTTTGGAGAGTGTTGGATAAGTGAGTGAGTTTGGAAGAATGTTGAAAGGCTTTATTAAGCAATGATGTTGAACTGTGTTGCTTATGTACAAATGAGGTGCCCCCTTGGGCTATTTATACTTGTCCCCACCGACCTAGGCCCCATCAAGGTCGGCCATGGAGGTTTCTAGACACTTAAAGGCATCTTAGACATGTCCCTAGGTCATTCTAGACCCTTCCACACCTTTCAAGGTACATACAAGAACATTCTAGACTCTCCCAGACAATTCTAGACCATTACGGAGTAATTTAGAGCATGTACAAGTGTGTTGATTTGGGACATTCTAGATGTTCCTTGAGCCTTCCAGAGTCATCCAGAATGTTCTGACACTTTCAAGACTCTTCTAGAGCCTTCTAGGACTGGGTGGAGCTGTCTAGCCCATGTTGGCACGTTCTGGCATTGTCTAGGATCGTCTAGCACTGTGTGGGGATGTCCAGAGGCTTTCAGACATGCCTAAAGGCTTCCCATGGGTGCTGGCACTATCTCGTGGCTTCTAGAAGCTTTTAGGGTCGTCTAGGACCATCAGACGCCTTCCCGAGTCTTTCCAAAGCGTCTGTCTCATGGGTGTGTACGCAGGGACTGCTGCACGCCTGTTTGTTTGTAGAGCGCGTGCCCCTGCCTTGTAGGTTTGTGTCTGCACACGCAGGCGTATGCGTCTGAACTAGTACACTTCAAACAAGGGCGCACGCTTATCCATGCGTCTGTGAACTTCCTTGGCCTCGCACAAGCCCTTGCCTCTCTCGAGCATTTGTGCGGCTTGGCTACTCACAGCCGTGCACATGTGGGCGCTGTCCTTGGCATTTCCTTCACTGTTGTACCTTGCCATGCCCTCGTATGCCTGATCCTTGGCATGTGGACACCCCGCCCAAGACACTTGTGTCATGTCGTGCTGCCTTGCCACACCCTCATATGCCTTCCCCCTGGCACGTGAGTGCCCCACCCAAGGTAAACTCGTCAGCCTTACATGTCTTTAGGATGCCTTCCGATGGGTCTTGACTCCCTCTTGGTCATGCTATTGGAGTCTTATGCCCCTTATTGGCGCGATTTGAAGAACTATTTTCGCTGGGCGTGACATACAACTCCCTTCCCCATCTTTTCTCTCCACCCACTTTTAGTGGGGGTGGTTATTCAATTTGGCAAGAGGAGAATAAAAGAAAACAGTTTTTTTCTTCTTTTTCTACATTGAACTTGATTGAACGATAGAAAGAAAAATTTACATAAAAGTTATGTGAGTTTGCCGAGTGTAAAATCTCTCAATCTTCCACCTCCTCCACCCAAACTTTCCCTCAAACCAAAATAGTTAGAGCCTACCACTTCTGGGTTCTCACCCCAACAATACGAAGGATTCCATTGTGGTTGTGTCCAGTTTTATTTCAAGGTCTTGTTGAAGAAGGTCTTCAAGAGATTTGTGAAGAAAGGTTCTTCAAAGGTGATATATCTTGAACTTATTTCTTGTAAAAACATGCTGTAATTTAACTTTGAATGCATATCTATTGTATATTTACTGTAAACATAATATTTGATAATTAATGGAATTTGGTCAATCCGCTTCTGCTCAAGGCTTTCCTCACACGAGTTCCTTCAGAGTGACCCAACTTGGGGTTGATTTGTTAACATCAGAAGAATTATTCAGATCACTGTCTTTTGGAGAATCAGAAATGTCCTCAGACTCATCCTCATCAGACTCAGATTCAGATGTCTCAGAAGATTCTACCAACACTTTTGACATCCTCGATTTTCTTGCCAGTAAGTACAGACAAAGGAACATTATCATCAAGTCAAATTCATGGACAGGCTTAAAAACAGTTTCCTTCTCATTGCTTATTTCACGGGACTCATGATCAACAATGGACTGAACACCATATTTCAAACCTTCATCAATGTGGGAAACCACTGGAACACCATCCATTTCAGTATTCACAACACCCTGATCAGCTGAAGCAACTGCCTTGAGGGATACACTGATACCTTTTTCAAAAGATTTTACGAAGTCATGCACAACATCTTGGTCCACAATGGCAATCAAGATCTCAAACTCATTACAAACAGGAGAGAAAAACAGAAGTCAAAGTTTCATAAATAAATCTATCAATAAAATCATGCAAAGCATTCACATAAGACGCAGACAAAAAAACTTTTTCCATCTTCAAGATACTAGAAACAACATTTTCAGTAACAAGCACAACAGATTCAGAAAGAACAGTTTCAAAATTTTCAACACTAGAAACAAGGTTATTGTCATCCGTAACCCTACTCGTAGAAATCCTAACTTTAGTTTGATCTTCGATGGACACACTTAAGCCATCCTTAGGGTTTCTATGTAATGCTATAAACTCATGCGTGTTACTTAAAGAATCATCAGAAGAGGACTTATTTTTTTTCTGGGAAAATTTCAACCACAACACCAATTAGATTAGTCATTATGAGAGACGATGAACTTACCTTTTCCTACCCTTTCGTCTTGGTAGATTGACCAACACCAAGATGCCTTCATTTCGTCGACGGAGGAGGAACTCCAACTTCTTTCTTTGTGACAGAAAAACCATGCACTCGAACACCATAATCGTTTGTTGAAGCCAGAACAACATCCTCTTCAATAAGCATCTTTCTTTTGGCCTTTATCTTGAAACATACCATCTTACTTCCAGAAGTATGAATGCATGTTCTAGTACTAACCATTAGTGAAAGAAATACATTGACCACAAGTAAATAACTGCTCTGGGACGGTTGAAGGAAAAGATCAAACACGATTTTAAAAGAGGACTTGTCACGCTCAAACTGTAAACAATTCAAATTTGGAAGATAGTTTGAAATCAAATGACATTTAGACTTCCTCAAACCATTAACAACTGTAATTAATATAGTTTTACCATCAATTAATTGTTTGACCTTCTAGGCTTGATGGGCCAAGTAAATTTGAAGACTGGCCTAATACGGTAATTGCTATGCCTTCAAAATGCACAAACCAAAAGCAACTCTTAGGACCTTAAATCAGTTAGCATTTAATGCTTTGGTGAAGATGTCAACTAATTGATTTTTAGTGTTGACATGTTCTAACGGTTGATGTTGATATTCAACAAATGGAAGTAATGTAGGATCTTAAACACTCTAACTATATCAATTTTAGTAAACAAGCATGCAAGGTCATTAACATAGAAGTAAGGTTTCAGAAATTACCTTTGAAGAACTCTTCAAATTTCTTCAAATCTAGCTTGAATCTTCTCTTCAACACCTTTTAGACCACTACAAGATCTTCTCTACTATTTTCTTGACTCTTAGATTGGATGGTAGAATCCAAAATTAGTTGAATTTCAGGGAATTTTTTAAAGGTTGGAGAGTCATCATTTGTAGAAGATGAAGAATCCTTCTTCATCCATAGATTAGCTTGCATGCCTTTATTCTTAGCAGATTAAAACCAATTTTAATCACTCTCAACATGCAACATAACAAAGTGACATCCAAACATTTAAAGATTGAGTGGAATTGAAGGTGTATTGTGTAGTAGAAGAAGTGGGAAAACCCCACTTTCTTCCATTTTAATTCAAAAATTCAAATTTTTCATTGATTTTCATAAAATTAATTTAAATTGGATTTTTTGATTTAAATATTTGAATTTCATAAATTCAATATTCAATTTTAAAATAAATTAAAATTCATTTTAATTTTTAAATGATTAATTAAACATCTTTAATTAATTAAATTAAATTAATTTCAAATATTAAATTAACAATACACCAATTCTAGACATGAATCTTTATTCATGTTTTTATTATTTAAATCAAATCTAAATATTATCCAACTCTCCAATTTGTTTATTTCAATAATTAAACTTTTACTTATATCATATATAACTAAAATTCCCCTAATTCGAGTTTGAACATTTCAAATACTCTCATCACGCTATTATAAGATTTAGTCCGTTTGTGAGCTAGCTACCAAATTAACCGAATTAATCAACATTCGTTAACTATCGGGTCACTCCACTACAACCCAATAACTACACTCTTCTCGCTATAGATATATTTTGTCTACTTGATTCAACCATGGTCAGTAATTCGACCCTTCACGGGTTGATCGTATTAACAGTTGGGTCAAAATTACTATTTTACCCCTGTAATACATCTTGCTCCTTGAGTCTCAACTGATCCATTAATGAACAACTGGTTTATGGTTCTACTAGTACATCGAGTCCCTCTCCGTCATAGAGAGGGTGGGACCCATTGTTCAAGACTAGAAGTCAGTACTTAAGGGATTAACCTATCTACTATTCTTAAAGCAGGTAGGAGTGAATTCCATCTTGCAGAACTATGTCTCCAACTATCTATTCGGTCTTACCCCTAAAATGGGAGGCTTATTGAATGATGCTATTAAGTCACTCTCACCCATGTAGATTAAAGGATAATTCTGAATAAATAGGAGTTCATAGTTAGCTCAAGATTGAGATCGAGTTACCTTAGGTCATCAGATTAAATAATCAGTTTTAACAGTAAACGGTCGTTATAAAGAAAATTGACTATTTTGTGGTTCGATTTTATGCAAACATCTTTTGTATAAGATGCCTCCACTCGCATGTCTTCACATAAACAATTTGGGGATCACATCGTTTGTATTAAATATAAAGCGAGTCATATCCATAATGTCCCTAAGATAAGACAACTAACCGTATCCTTATACTTATAGATTGTTTGGTTGTATATTTAAACTCGATCCTCTTTTATGTCTCCACATAAAGTGAATATTGATGCTGTAGTCAAGGGTTTATTAGTTTATTGGATTTAAACTTTACAAGTGTAATTTACATATTCAATAACAACTTCATTGATAAACTTCAATAACATCTTTATTGCAAATAGAATATGTTTAATTTTACAAATTGCAAGTTTTAGGACATACAATCGAACAAACTCCCACTTGGACTAAAACTCCAGTGGGTTTATATATATATACAAATATATACCATGTTGAGTATAAGAGAATAAATATAAATATAATAAACTAGGGCATCAGATACCCATGAATTCTTCCACTTGCTTTAGATTTATCTATCTTATAGTCATAGTCTGACTAGGTGACCCTCGAACACTTTAGCCGTGAGAGTCTTTGTAAATGGATCGTTGGATTATCTTTTGAGGCTATCTGCGTGCTCCTTGGTGTACTATCTCCCTAATGAGATGGTACTTACGCTCGGCGTGCTTCCCGCGCTTATGGCTTCTAGATTCTTTTGAATTTACAACTGCTCCACTGTTATCACAATAGAGAATGATAGGCAAATACATATTTAGAACCACTTCCAAGTCAGTCAATAATTTCCTTAGCCATACTACCTCTTTGTTGCTTCACATGCAACTATATACTCCGCTTCCATGGTAGAGTCAGCAATACAACTTTGCTTTATGCTCATCCATAGTATAGCTCTTCCATTTAGAGTGAATATTGATCCTAAAGTATATTTTATAGAATTCACATCAGTTTGAAAATTAGAATATGTGTAACTTGTAAGGATCAGTGATAACTTATAGAAATACAAGTTATTGTGACTCAAAAGTTGGAACAATTAGGGTCTTTAAGGATAAAATCTCATCATTCTTAGAGAGAACGCATGAAATTACTCAAACACTATCAAACTCATACAAAAGAGGGTTTATTACTGAAATACTGTGGCGCTAATGCATAATATTGCAGGATTTCAACAGACTTCAAGTGTCGCAGGCAACGTCAATGCATAGGCATGTGTCGAAGGGGTTTCAATGCAAGAAAGATTCATTAATTCTGGCTGTTTGTGTCAAATCACCACTTGTGAGCATGGGCATCTATAGCTGGCGGCATCTGAAAAGTATCTTAGTGTCAGGCGATTGACCAAGGTATGGAATTTAATGCTGTCCCATCATCAAGTTGGTGAAGAACAACGCCTATAAATAGAAGAAATCCCACCAAATGAAGATCTTAGCTCAAATTTTATAGTTCTAAAATTTAGGGACTTAGAGTTGTATTGTTGTGACAAGAAGAACACAAGAGGGAAGAAAACCACCCCCATCATCGATCAAGGAGTGGAGAAAGCTGAGCTCGAGAGAAAATTTTCTTCCATTTCTTCTACAAATTGATTGTATATGAATTAGAATTGAGCCAAAGAGGACAAGGGATTTTACTCTGTGGTTTGACTCATTTATTTTCATCTGAATTATAATTCTCTTCATCTCATTTGATTGAGTATTGATCTTGTAAAGACAATCAGTTTCTTTATGAATTCCCATATTTGATTTATTTCACTTCGCTACTATTTATTTCTTGCTTTACGTTAGATGCATCTATAACTTCATGCAAAATCTATTTCTAAATGCTTAAACCAATTGAATCACTTGGTAAAAGCTACTTTAGCTTGAATTATTCGAGAGAATAAGAAAGCAAGCATTAAGTTAGAAACGTTTGGTACATCTAGAGATAGACGCACTAGTGTTTTATTGCATTCTATGACTAATGCATACATCCTAGAGATAGAGAATTGTATGACATTCGCATTGAGAAGTGCTGAATAGAAAGTAAGCAAAAATCTAACGCATAAACGAAGATAAGCAAGTCATTTCATCCGCATCATATTCTTGTATGTGTATATCTCACTTAGATCGACGCATATCCCCTACACTAAAGTCCATTTTCACATGACCCCTTGTTTTCTACTTGACCCTTTTTGTATCTTCTTCCACGCACCCAACAACTTAGCGTAAATAACTCATTTCTGCATTCACTTAAGATACTTCTACATCAGCTACAATACAAGCTCTGCGTTAGCTTTAATCTGAATCCCTGAGTTCAACCCTGGACTTACCAAGAACTTGAGTTGGATTTATACTTGGATCTGATTTAGGAAAACTTGAACGCATATAGAGGAGTGTCACGCGTCCCTTCATACATCACTAACGCATCAGCGCATCACTCATATTTGCACTTATTTTTCCAATTACTTTATACAATACACTCCTAAACTCGCATCACGAATTCAACGAACAAGTTTTTGGCGCCGTTGTCGGGGATTCAACAACAAAACTAACCAGAAATTTTGCTTGTATCTTTTGTAAGAAAACTACAGCTGAAGAAGTATTACGAGCTAAGCCGAAGCTTGTAAACGTTTATGAGAATGGAAAACACTCCTGATCTCGTATACGACCCCGAAGTTGAAAAGATCTTCCTACGAAGAAATCGATTTAATCGTCGCCGTAGGTGAAGGCAACAACTACTCAGACAGCAAATCAGGCAACAACAAATGGCGGACGAGGAAGCAAATCATAACTTAGCTCAACAGCTAGCCCACACTGCTCAAAATCCTATTATAATGTCAAACAGTAGTATGCATTCCATGCGGGAGTATGCATCTCCTGTGTTGTATGATTTCTCACCAGGTATTATATATCTAACATCAGATGGGACAATAATTGAGATGAAATCTGTGATGTTACAAATGCTTCAAACAGTTGGCTAGTTTGGGGGTGCTCGGGGAGAAGACCTTCACTCTCACATGAAACGTTTCTTGGAGACGTGTAACTCGTTTGTGATTCCTGGGATCACTTCAGAAGCTATCAGGCCATCTTTATTCCCATATTCTTTACGTGACGATGCAAAGCAATGGGTAAGTTCTTTGGAGCCTGGGGAGATCACGACCTGGGAAAAGTTGGTGGCGAAATTCATGCAGAATATTTCCCACCCACCACGAATGCAAGGAGGCAGAGAGAAATAATGAACTTTGAGCAAGAAGAATTTGAAACCTTGAGTGCCGCATGGGAGCACTTTAAAGGATTAGTCAAGAATTACCCCAATCACGGATTACCGTTAACCATCCAGATGGAGACCTTTTATGGAAGATTAAACAGAGCATCTCAAGTGGCAGCCGACGTAGCTGTAGCTGGCGGTATCATGGACAAATCTTATAATGAAGCTAAGGAAATACTGGACTGCATAGCCAAACATAATATGGAATGGGTAGATGACACTTACGACGCAAGAGCAGATAGGAGGTGACGATCTCTGAATGTGAACTCTATTGATTCTAACGCAATAGCCACGCTCTTTGCACAAGTGGCTACCATGATAAACCTTTTACAGAATATATCACTGGAAATGCATCACACTCGCAAAAGGTAAATCAGGTGGAAACATTCGTACAACCCTAGTTAGCTGTGTGGATTGTGGAGATCCTCATCCCTACATTGATTGCCGACATAATTTGCAGTCGGTATGCTTTATTAAAAATAACCCATTCTCGAACACCTATAATCCCTGATGGAGGAACCCTCCAAATTTCTCTTGGGGAGGTCACCAACAGGAGTAACACCAACCAGGGGTAAATCAGCAGCATAGGCAAGGACCGCCGCCTGGATTCCAGCCATCATAGCAACCACACCAACAATCCTTTAATAGAGGAAGTCATGTATCGAGTTCAGCTTCTCCGCTTGAAAATCTCTTAAAGGAATATATCGCCCAGAACGACGCATTGCTAAAAAGCCAAGCGTCATCCATAAAAAATATGGAGATACAGGTAGGGCAAATTACAAGTGAGCTGAAGAATCAGTCGCAAGGATTCTTGCCCAACAATATGGAAACCCCAGGAAATAACAACGGAAAAGAGTAATGTCATGCAGTGACATTGCGAAATGGCAAACCTCTTATAGAAGGAACCATGAACCCAATAATCAACAATCCTTCAAAAAAGCACAACACACGCCCGACGACATTGAAAGATCAAGAAGAACAGATGCCAGAATCCACAAGCCATTTGAACCCAAACACGTCTAACGCAGGAGAACCTGCGGTGCGGCTGAAAGCACCATTTCCTAAACGCCTGCTGAAGAAGAATGATGAGCAACAATTTAAGCGTTTTCTTGAACTTCTGAGGTAATTGCACATTAATATCCCACTTGTAGAAGCCTTAGAACAAATGCCGAAGTACGTCAAATTCTTGAAGGATATTCTAACAAAGAAGAGGATAATCAGCGAGACAGAAGTAATTGCTCTAACGGGGAGTGTGATGCATTAGTCAATAACAAATTACCTAAGAAATAGAAGGATCCAGGAAGCTTCACAGTCCATTGCTCAATCGAAGGGCTGGACGTAGGACATGCACTATGTGATCTGGGAGCAAGCATCAACCTCATGCCACTCTCAATTTTCAAGAAATTGGGAATTGGTGAAACATAACCCACTTCTGTAACGCTTTAACTTGATGATAGGACAAGAACATATCCTGAAGGAAAGATTGAGGATGTTCTGGTGAAAGTTGACAAATTCATATTCCCAGCGGATTTCATTAAGATGAAGCAGACAGGGATGTACCAATCATTCTTGGACGACCCTTTCTCGCCACTGGGAAAGTACTAATAGACGTGCACAAAGGAGAACTGACCATTCGCGTAGACCAGGAAATGAAATTTAATATGTTAAACGCATTAAAATTTCCGTATAATAAAGAATTTCAACTTAACAAAATAGAGTTACCTGAAGAAGAAGCGGCCTAAGTTTGTGAGGTCCTTGCGTTGGAAGAAACCATGAAGAAACTCGAGCTGCCAAGTCTGAGTGAGCGATAGACGAAGCCAGCGCGTCCATCATTGGAAGAACCACCAGAACTAGAACTGAAACCTTTAACTAACCACCTTAAATATGCTTTTCTTGGATCAAATAACACCCTACCTGTAATTATTTCAGCAAATCTTTCCGAGCCTAATGAATGTTCTCTTTTGCAGATGCTGCAAAAACACATGCGTGCAATAGAATGGACGCTGACAGACATCCGTGGCATTAGCCCATTGTACTGCATGCACAAAATTAGGCTAGAATAAGGGAAGACTGGATCAATTAAGCCTCAACATAGGCTAAATCTCATAATGAAGGAAGTAGTCAAGAAAGAGATCATTAAGTGGTTGGACGAAGGAGTAATATACCCTATCTCCGATAGTAGCTGGATAAGCCCAATTCAATGCATCCCTAAAAAGGGAGGTACAATAGTGATAGTCAACAATAACAACAAGCTCATCTCTTCAAGGGCTATCACGGGTTGGTGCATCTGCATGGATTATAGGAAACTTAATGCGGCAACCAAGAAGAACCACTATCCTCTTCTCTTCATTGACTAGATGCTTGACCGATTAGCTGGAAAAGAATTCTACTGTTTTCTAGATGGATACTCTGGCTACAACCAAATTCTAATCGACCCAAAAGATCAAGAGAAGACGACATTCACTTGCCCATTAGACGACATTCACTTGCCCATTTGGAATGTTCACGTTCAAACGCATGCCTTTCGGACTGTGCACGCACTTGGAACGTTCCAAAGATACATGATGGCAATTTTCTCTGACTTCCTCGAACAAACCGTTGAAGTTTTTATGGATGATTTTTCAGTTTTTGGAGACTCATTTCAATCGTGCTTAGACCTCTGGAGGCCGTCCTCGCTCGATGCGAGGAAACAAATCTTGTGTTAAATTGGGAAAAATGTCACTTTATGGTGACTGAAGGCATTGTTTTGGGCCACAAGGTATCTAAAGCCGAATTGGAAGTTGATGGGGCCAAATTTGATGTCATAGCCAAACTTCTTCCGCCATCAAATGTAAAAGCATTACGAAGTTTTCTAGGACACACAGGCTTCTACAGAAGATTCGTAAAGGGGTTTTCTCAAATTGCGCGTCCTCTGAGCGCATTATTAGAAGTGAACCGGCCTTATGAATTTAATGACGACTACTGCACGCATTTGAAACACTGAAGTATGTGTTAACTACAGCTCCGGTACTAATAGCACCGGACTGGACGTAACGCTTCATTCTGATGTGTGACGCAAATGATGTTGCAGTTGGAACCATGTTGGGGCAGAAAAAGGAAACTTGATATGCCTCATCTCCTATACGTTGAAGACTTTAAATGTCTCTCAGGAACATTACACAACTATGGAGAAAGAAATGCTGGTTGTAGTGTTTGGAATCGAAAAATTTACATCTTATTTAGTTGGTGCATCAGCAACCATCTATATAGATGACTAGGCCATTGAGTTCCTAATGAGCAAGAATGACGCAAAACCAAGGTTAATCAGATGGGTGCTGCTCTTGCAAGAATTCGACATTAACATCAAGGGCAGAAGGGAGACTGAGAATCAGGTGGCTGGTCACCTGTCCAGATTAGAGAATCAGGAGATACAGGACCAAGAAGATGAAATCAGAGATGCATTTCCTGATGAAGGATTATTCAAGGTTGAAGATAGGGAACCATGGTACGCATACATTGTTAACTACTTAACCACCAAACAATTCCCTGAGCACCTTAACTTTCAACAAAAGAAACAGCTGGTTCATGATAGAAAATTCTATTTTTGGGATGAACCATTTCTTTACAAACAAGGTCCCAACTCCATCATACGTCGGTGCGTTCCAAAAGGAGAGACACAACGCATCCTTGTTGAGTGTCATGATTCTCCTTACGGAGGTCATTTTGAAGGGCAAAGAATCGTTGTAATGGTTCTTCAAAGTGGATATTTCTGGCCTACCCTCTTCAAGGATGCAAGGGAGTATGCTCTCAAGTGCGGCCCTTGTCAACGCACAGGAAATATATCATCAAGGGACGCAATGCCTCTGAACAATATACTCGAAATCAAATTATTTGATGTATGGGACATCGATTTTATGGGACCTTTCCCCCTGTCCTGTAGTCAACAATATATCCTGCTGGCAGTAGATTATGTATCAAAATGGGTGGAAGCTGTGGCTTGTGCTAAAAATGATGCGGCAGCTGTTTCAAAGTTTCTCACCAAGAATATTTTCACACGATTTGGAACACCAAGGGCACTAGTGAGTGATGAAGGTACGCATTTCATTAACCACATCATTTTAAAATTATTTACTGAATACAATGTTAGGCACAAGATTGCTACCGCCTACCACCCTCAAACCAACGATCAAGCAGAAGTATCTAATCGAGAAATAAAGTCGATATTGGAAAAAGTCGTCAACGCATCAAGGAAAGATTGGGCACAGAGGTTAAACGAAAACACTTTGGGCCTACTGAACTGCCTATAAAACTCCAATAGGTATGTCTCCATACTCTTTGGTATTCGGAAAAGCCTGTCACTTACCCTTGGAGTTGGAGTACAAAGCTTTTTGGGCAGTGAAGAAGCTGAACTTAAACATGGAAGTCGCGGGCGAACACGTAAGCTTTAGCTCAATAAGCTTGAGGAATGTTGATTAAATGCATGTGAAAACAACAAACTCTACAAGGAGAAGACTAAACGTTGGTACGACCAATGCATCAGTTAGAAAGAGTTTGTTGTTGGGCAAAAAGTTTTATTATTCAATTCATGGTTGCGTTTGTTTCCAGGAAAATTAAAATCAAGATGGTCAGGACCATTTATCATCAAAACAATCTTTCCTCATGGAGCTGTAGAGTTGACACGAGAAGATGGCACAAATGCATTCAAGGTAAATGGGCAAAGGGTGAAGGCCTACTTTGAAGAAAGTTTAGAACGACAAAAGTCATCCCTTGCATTGCGCGAAGCCAACTGAGGCTCGTGTCGAAGCTTCCCTACGTTCAAATAGTCACATATTTTAGGGACGTTTCTTCTACCTTTTTTTTTTTGCACTCTGTATTTTATTTCTGCGTTTGTTTTTACTCTGCGATTATTTGTTTGCCTTTGCTTTAAGTTTTAATTGATTGCTGATTTTTATTGCTTTTCTTTTTTTTTTAAAAAAAAATGTGTACAACTTGAAGAAGTTTAGGAAGGGGATAGGATTCTTATGCATTGGACTTAAGCCAACGCATGGACCAAACAGAAAGGACTTTCCTCGAAGACGCAAAACACTTGATTGCTTAGAAACCCTAGGCACGTCCTTTCGTTTACAAAATTACGATGTCAGGCGTCTTCCTCTAACAAGTCTATAAAAGACATCTCACTCGACTTTCTTTCTTCTTTCATCACTTTCAACCCTTCATCTTGAAGTCCTTTGCTCCCGAACCCTCGCCGTCCAATCAAACCAAGCATTGCAACCGACATTCCGGTCATCTTCTTTAGTAGCGATGTCTTCTGCTTCCGATAGCCAGAACCAATCACAAAGCTATAGAGGAGACTCACTGGTAAGCTCATTTTCCTCTTCTTCTGCTTCAATGTCGCTCCCTCATCCCCTCGCAATGCCTCGAAAAGACCTTCTCTGGCCAAACCCTTGCACGATGGATCTTTTCCCATCTCTCAGCGACCATCTCGATCAAAACCCTCCAAAACCACCACAAAACCTCAACCTTCTAAAACCCCCTATACATCGAAAGCCTTCACCAAGCCTAAGTCCAAAACCCCCACCAAACCAAAGCGGAAGGTTGCAGCGAGGCGCCCTTCGACCTCTGCAGCTACCGAAAAACCCTAAAAATAGCTTGCTTCACTGCCATTTATTCCGAACATTAGTCTGGTGGGTGCGACGCATGACCTCATTCTAGACCATCTCCGCACCACGCCATCGCCCGCCGTGCGTCCCCTTGCCCCGCTATCCATCCAACCCTTGGCCACAATCTTCCCCATTGAAGCGGAAGCAGCCAACCAACCCATTCAGCCATCCACACCCATCATCATATCATCTCTTGGGTCGCCGCATACCCCATTTTGCACCCCATCACCCCCTCCCCCAAACCAAGCTCTGACAGTCTTGCGTCAAAGCGAGATAGTGTGAAGCTTGTGGAGTTAGCTCGAAGGGACGAGCAAGAAGTCTTTGGAGAAATTTTAGCAAGCTTAAACCAAGGACAACTTGAAGAGGAACAAGTGATGCATCCCGACCCAACCAACGCATCACTCGAAGTTAATGAAGCGGAGTGATATGCGATGATGCTTGAAGTTGAATTGGAAGAAGAAGAAAAAGAAAGAGAGGTTAGCTCAGACGCATTGCAACCTCGTCAAATTGATGCGGATGAAGGGCCGTAAAAAAGAAAGAGAGCATTGAGAAAAAGGAAATTTATTTTAGAGGATGAAGAAGAAGAGCAGCCTGCACCTGGTCCTGAAGGTGCGACGCATGAAAGCTGCTCTGACTCGAGAGCTTTGAAAAGGGAATTGAAGATGTATAAGCTTGCACGACAGGGGTGAAGGAAGTCTGCCCTCCAAAAAGAATTAGAAAATTAACTAAGGGAACTTGCGTGAGAGGCCAAAATGCATGAGACGGGGAAACTCAAGATGATTGTCGCGCCATCAAAAAAGACCACGGGGAGGAAGCGCCAATTCAATGACATCCTTACTGAGAAAGGCTTCTTCCCCGAACGCAACCTATTGCCTCTGTATATAATCGACACTGTGGATGCAGTGGGCTGGAGTCAGCTATGCATTGGGCCTACAAGAATTTGGCCCAATCTTGTCTGCCAATTCTATAATAGTGAATTTGAAGGGGAAAGAAATACGACGCTTGTTGATGACGTCTTGGTGCGTTTCTCCGCTAACAAAATCAATGAGGTGTTCAATATTGAAAGAAATCTGGATGCAGAAGGAAATCGCATCTTGGAGCATCTAATTCTCAACCATTTTGAAGATGCGTTAAGAGTTGTGGCCAAACTTAGAAGCACTTGGCAAATATCAAGAAGTGGAGTAATGATTTTAGCTTCTAGGAACCTAACATCGGACGCAAACTTGTGGTTCTATTTGATTAAGAACTGTATCATGCCTACAATGCATGATGTAACGGTCTCAAGAGAGCGCGTCTAGCCACCTATTGCATCATGCAGCGTATTCCTCTAGACATAGGGAGGATAATCATGGATAAGATCAAAGCCATCAAAGCAAAACCACGAGGACAACTTTACTTTCTTTGGCTGATCTGCGCGCTGTGTGAACGCGGGGTCATCCCTCTGGGGGAAGAGTATGAGGAGATCGATAGTCTGATGGACATCAAATTAATCAGGCATCTGCTTCGCGGTTCGCCACATCAACCTGGCCTACCTTTCAAGACTGCGGTAGCAAGATCTTGATCCTCCCAACGTGCCCCCAAAAGAAGACGCGTCCGGATTAGTGAACACAACGATGATGCTTTGGAAAATGAACAAGAATATGAAGCAGAGCATGAATTGACCGAAGAAGAAGCATGGCCAGACTTGAACCTACCTCTCCCAAACTCACCCTTGGCCCCGCAAGAAAAGATTCTTGATCTAACGCATCACGATAATACCAACCTTGATCAAGAAATCCTTAGTCCTCTTCCTTCCCCTTTACCATCTCCAATTCCAACCTTTATCCCTCCTCCAACTATTTTTGAACCAACTGAGTTAGGGTCAAGCAATGCAAGAAATCAGAAGACCCAGTGGAAAGAGCTGAGGAACCTGCACCGCCCCAACCAAGCACTAATCTTGATGAGTTGAAAGCTTTCATTAGCGATCAACTTAGACCACTGGCTGCGTCCATCGAAACACTTCAGCAACAGAATTGGGTTCTAAAGGACTATATGCGGCAGAAAATGAGAAGAATGCAGGACCAGTTATTCTTTACAATGCAATATATCAACCAAGTTCTGATTGGGATGTTTGCCTTGCCACCTCTACCTGCCCACCTAATGAACCCTTTGCGCTTCATGGATGAAGACCCCATGGATAAACACAGGGATGACACACCAACACAATAAATTTAAGGGTGTTGGTTATTTCGTTTTGTTTATTGACCTTTTGTGTTAGTTTTTTGAGTTTGTGTTATTCTATTACTGGCTTATCAATGAAATTGCTATTATTTTTCATCCTTGCGTTTGTCTTTAGCATACCTTTGTTGTTCTTTGGCTATTTTTCTTGTCTTGTGCTTTGTTTTACCTCAATGATATTAGTAATATACGAAACTTTATAAGTATAGATTAGGCATTAAGAAAATCAACAAAGTCTGAACTTTTCTAAGAAGTCAAGTACATGCTTTCTTTCTGACGCATGCAAGCCCTAAACTAAAACTCCTTTCGAAATTCTCAAAGTCTTTTCGAAATTTTGTCTCTCTTTTAGCAATGAGGATTTAGCTAATCCCCAAAATTTGGGGGTGGGAGAATCCGAGTTAAGATACATTTATCAAATAAATTCATCAAAAAGTGAGGAAACAAAATAGAAAGATGTAATAAACAAACTCCTCTATCAATACTTTATATAAAAAAAAAAACCTCAAATTGGCATGAGTTAAAATTGGAACAGGCACTTAACCAGAGTTGGATGCTTGCATGACACCCGTGGGGGCAAGCCAAAACGAAGTTAAGTCTCTTAGACCAATGCATCCCAAAACTCTGCTATCTAGTTTTAAGAAACTGTATCTTGAAACGCATACATGCTTAGATATGAGTTTAGTTGTGAAGAACTCTCACCCGTAGTTGGATGCTCGCATGACACCCGTGGGGGTAAGCCAAAACGAAAGTGGGATACCTGGAACAACGCATGGGTGATCCAGAATTCATATTTTTTTACTTGCATCCTATTTTGGAAAGCATCTAACGCATTGCTGGTTTAGAAAAAACGAAAATGTTTTGAAGAGCGAAAAGACTTGTTGATAAAAGACTTGTTGCACTTAAAATAAAACATTATTCCTTTTAGAAAAGAATCAACTTGCGTTACATTTTCTAAACACCAGTCTCAAGCTTATAAGTGAATATGATGAGGTGAAACTTGCACACTTAAGGCAATGGAGATAACTAGGAATTATTTGTGGAATGCTCGAGGACAAGCATTGTTCAAATTTGGGGGTGTGATAACTTGTAGAAATACAAGTTATTGTGACTCAAAAGTTGGAACAATTAGGGTCTTTAATTCTAAAATCTCATCATTCTTATAGAAAACGCATGGAATTACTCAAACACTATCAAACTCATGCAAAAGAGTGTTTACTGAAATACTGCGGTGCTAACGCATAATATTGCAGGATTTCAACAGACTCCAAGTGTCGCAGGCAACGTCAACGCATAGACATGCGTCGGAGGGGTTTCAATGTAAGAAAGATTCATTGATTCTGGTTGTTTATGTCAAATCACCACTTACAAGCATGGGTATCTGCAGCTAGCGGCGTCTGAAAAGTATCTAAGTGTCAGGCGTCTGACCAAGGTATGGAATTTAATGCTGCCCCATCATCAAGTTGGTGAAGAACAATGCCTATAAATAGAAGAAATCCCACCAGATGAAAATCTTAGCTCAAATTGTATAGTTCTGAAATTTAGAGACTTAGATTTGTGCTGTTGTGAAAAGAAGAACACAAGAGGAAAGAGAACCACCCCCACCATCGATCAAGGAGTGGAAAAAGCTGAGTTCGAGAGAAAATTTTCTTCCATTTCTTCTACAAGTTGGTTGTATACAAATTAGAATTGAGCCAAAGAGGACAAGAGATTGTACTCTGCGGTTTGACTCATTTATTTTCATTTGAATTATAATTCTCTTCATCTCATTTGATTGAGTATTGCTCTTATAAAGACAATCAGTTTCTTTATGAATTCACATATTTGATCTACTTCACTTCGCTAATGTTTATTTCTTACTTTATGTTAGATGCATCTATAACTTTATGAAAAATCCATTTCTAAACGCTTAAGCCAACTGAATCACTTGGTAAAAGCTACTTTAGCTTGAATTATTCGAGAGAATAAGCAAGCAAGCATTAAGTTAGAAACGCTTGATACATCTAGAGATAGACGCACTAGTGTTTTATTGCATTCTATGACTAACGCATACATCCTAGAGATAGGGAATTGTATGACATTCGCATTGAGAAGTGCTGAATAGAAAGTAAGCAGAAATCTAACGCATAAATGAAGATAAGTAAGTCATTTCATCCGCATCATATTTTTGTACGTGTACATCTCACTTAGATCGATGCTTATCCCCTGCACTAAACTCCATTTTCACACGACCCTTTGTTTTCTACTTGACCCTTTTTGTATCTTCTTGCACGCACACAACAACTTAGTGTAAATAACTCATTTTCGCATTCACTTAGGATACTTTTACATTAACTACAACACAAGCCCTATGTTAGATTTAATCTGAATCCCTGAGTTTGACCTTGGACTTACCAGGAACCTGAGTTGGATTTATACTTGGATCTGATTCAGGAAAACTTGAACGCGTATAGAAAAGTGTCACTCGCCCTTCACACATCACTAACGCATCACTAACCATCAACGCATCACTCACATTTGCACTTATTTTTCCAATTACCTTATACAATACACTCCTAAACTCGCATCACAAATTCAACGAACAATTAGATCCTTAGCACCATACATGATCATATAGTCCCTTGTTCTCTGAAGATACTTGAGAAACAACATTTCAATGATCATATCCAGGATTGGAATGAAACTTGCTGACTATTCCAATTGCATAACAGATGTCTAGTCGTGTACACAACATGACATACATTAAACTGCCAACTGCAGATGCATATGGAATTCATTTCATAACCTCAACGTCTTGAGGTGTCTTAGGACATTATTCCTTAGACAAATGAATTCCATGCCTGAAAGGTAACAAACCTCTCTTGGAATTTTGCATTTTATATCTAGATAACACCTTATTTATATAAGATGCTTGAGATAATGCTAGCATTCTATTCTTGTGATTCCGAACTATTTGGATGCCAAAAACATACCGTGCATCTCCCAAATCCTTCATTTGAAATTTTGATGCAAGCTATCTCTTAATGTTAGTTAGAAATTCTACTTCATTTCCAATGAGTAGAACATTATCAACATATAAAACTAGAAAAACTACAGTTTTGTTGACAATCTTCTTGTAAACACAAAGTTTATCAACGTTTTGTTCAAAGCCATAAGATTTGATCGTAGTGTCAAATCTCATATTCTAGGATCAAAATGCTTGTTTCAACCCATAAATGGATCTTTTAAGCTTGCAAACCTTTTGCTCTTGACTATGTTCTATAAACCTTTCTGGTTGAGACATATAAGTACTCTCTTCAAGATGGCCATTTAGAAAGGCTGTCTTGACATCCATTTGTCATATTTCATATTCATAAAAAGTGACAATGGATAAGAGTATTCTAATAGACTTGATCATGGCAATTGGAGAGAAGGTTTTTTCATAGTTCACCACATCTCTTTGGGTAAACCCTTTTGCCACGTGTCTAGCTTTGTAGGTCTGTATCTTACCAGCTTGGTCTCATTTTCTCTTGTAGATCTATTTGTAACCAATAGGTTTTACCCCATCTGGTTGATCTATAAGTTTTCAGACTGAATTGAAGTACATAGACTCCATTTCGAGGTCCATGGCTTTTATCCACTAATCTCGATTCACATCTTCCATTGCTTGTTTAAAGCTTAATAGATCGTCCAGGCCATCATCAGGTATGATGATTTGAGTTTTTGTCAAAACCCATGTAATGGTCAGGCTATTAACAATCCTTCCACTACATCGAGGCACTCTCAACTATTGAGAAGGATGTGACGGACCATTTTCATCAACCAGTTTGTTGAATGGCCAGCTTGATCAACAACTCTTGTTGATTTATCTGTCGTTTTTTTGGACATTTCACTTAATACTAGCTTACTGGAGGTTGATGATTACTTATGTGGCCCTCCTCTAAGAATGTAACATTTGTCGATATAAATACTTTGTCATCTTGAAGATCATAAAACATACCACATTTTGTCTCTTTAGGGTATTCCACATATAGACATTCTTTGGAATGGCGTTTTAGTTTCTTTGGGATCTGTACTAGTACATGTGTTGGACATCCCCAAATCCTAAAGTAATATAAACTACCTTTACATCTTCTCCATAACTCATATGGTGTTTCAGAAACATTTTTTTAGGGAACCATGTTCAAAATGTATACAATAGTCTCTACTGCATGCCCTCAAAATGAATTAGGCAACTGAGCATAACGCATCATTGAACGAACCATGTCCAACAGGGGTTTATTTCTCTTTTTCGCTACACACTTTTATTAAGGTGTACCAGGTACTGTGAGTTGAGACTAAATTCTGTGTTCTATCAAATAGTCCTAGAATTTCAAGTCCATGTACTTCCCACCTTGATCTGATCGAAGCGTTTTAATCTTTTTACTTAATTGGTTCTCAACCTCTGCCTTTTATTTTTTTTGAACTTTTCAAGAGTTTCCGACTTATGATGCATTTGGTAAATGTGGCCATATCTAGAATAATCATCAATAAAACTAATAAAAATACCCTCTGCATGCTTTAACATTCATCGGACCGTAGAGGTTTGAATGTACGAGCTCTAAGGGTTCTTTGGCTTTAATATCTTTTCTTGCAAAGATCTTTTGGTTATCTTACCCTCAAGACAAGATTCGCACGAAGGTAAAGAATTATCTTCTAATTGATTCAGGACTCCACTCTTAACTAATCTATCAATTCTATTGAGATTAATGTGGTCAAATCTTAAGTGCCAAAGATAGGCATTAGGAGAATTTTTTTGCCTTTTATTTTGATTTTCAGTTATTTTAAACATCTCTATATTCAAAACAACTTTTGCCTCATTTGGTTTTAACATATATAAGTTATTTTCCAATTTTGTAGAACACATTTTAATACCCTTTGAAATAATGAACATTTCATTAACTTCAAAAGAAACTTGATACTTTTGTTCTAGCAAACATGAGATAAATATTAAATTCCTCCTCATGGTAGGAACATAACAAACATTTTCAAGTAAAATAAATCTATCTTCAATAAATAATTTCATATTTCTCACTGCTTTAGTAGAGACAACCTCTTCGGTTCCTACCTTAAAGGTTCTCTCGCCTTCTGTAAGCTGCCTCTAGGAACTAGTTTCCTGAACGAAAGCACAAATATGATTGGCGGCACCTGAATCAAGTATCCAGGTTAATTTATCATTTTCACTAAGTATGTTTCAACAACCAATAAATCATATTTACTTTATTGTGCTTTCTTAGTATAATATGATTGGCAACAATTAGAAAAAGCGCTAGGATGGCTTACCACTCATTATACGGATGTTAAACATAAAGCACTAACAATCACTGTAACATAAAAAGATACTAACGGCAATAAATGAGTAAAAACACACAGAAGTTGATAACCCAGTTTGACGATAAACCACCTACGTTTGGGGGGTAGAGTGCCTAGGAAAGATAATCTACTAATATTAAATAGTTAAGTAGTTTACAACGTAGTACTTATCTGTAACACTCAACAACTACAGTGATTCACATAGAGCTCAACTCACAGACCACCTAGACTCCCCCTAGATGTGAGACTCCCCCTCAAGTGTACTTAGACACTCCATAAGTTTGATAATATTAGTGTCAGTCACCACGACTTCCGATGGCAGATGAGACTCCACTCATGATGATATCTTTCCCAATTCATTGAACTCCCTTCACTGATGCTGAGTCTTAAGCTCCTCCTAGGACTGAGAATCCCTTATTTGGTAGCAAAGACTTAGGCTCCCTTTAAGTCCAATATTAACTTCAGAGTAGAACATTCAAACAAGTGAAAATCATGCACAACAGAATAATGAGCAACAAGCAAGATCACAATGTAGAATAACTCGACCATTGAACATCTTGCTCTCTAAAAGATACAATGCGACTAATAAAAAAGGCTTACTTCAAAAAACAACCTAATAAGACTTTTATAGACGAATCTAGAAAAAGGAAACAACTCCCAAATTGGAAAAGATAAGTCATTAAAACTTTGTTGGAGACAACTGCAGAAACCAATGCCTTAGAAGATATATAAAGCCAATCAAATAAAATCTCCAACAAAATTGAAGGTACCTTCTTCATATTTTAAATATAAAATTTATTATAATTTTTTAACGATAGATAATCCAACCATTATATTTTGCAACAAAACAAATGCTACAAAAATCTAGTGCTCGCTGAAGTTTTTTCCCTCCAAAATGGACAGACGAGAAGAAAGGGTAATTGGCATTTTTAACCTTTTTGAAGTTATGTTTTTGTAAATTTAGACCCTTTTGAAAAATGTTTTTCTTGGACCCTTACAACTTTTCAAATAATGTAAAATTACAATTGCCATTGAGATTTCAAAAGTCATAAAACTTTCATTCTTCTTCACTCTCCTCCCACTTCATTTGAAACCTTGCTCCTTCCATTTCTTTGCCATTTTCTACTTCAATTTCGATTGGATTTCGAATTTCTTTGTCATTTTCCTTTCCATTTCAAGATAATTTTGGATTTGTCATCTCAAAATTATGTTCGAATTTAGGCATTTTTTTTTGCTCATTTTGTTGGTTTATCTGAGATGGTGAGTTTAAATGATTGTTGTAAATCAATGTTATAAGATGCTAGGTTTAAAATCGATGTTTTCAATCTTCTCTTTTATGTTTAGCCGTCCAGATACTTGAACTAAGTGTATTTTTAGGGTTTCGAATGTAAGTGAGATGTGGTGTATATAACCAATCTTCTCTTGCATTCTAGTGAAATTTCTTTGCTTTTAGAAACCTCTTTGCATTTGAACATCATTTTTGGAGTTCTTTGAACGATTTGGAACCAAAAAGTTGGTTTTTTTCCCCATAAAAATCTCACCTTTATTTTCTGAAAAACATGTAATACCCGGTTGGACTTCATACGAGCCTAACCGAGTATTGACCAGGGCGAGGCAAACGAAAAGACGAATTCCTTGCCTAGTCTATCCCTATTCGGGTATTGACCAGGGATAAAACCATGAAAAATCACGTAAAATAATACAAATAATGAAAATCATGCAAAACAATGCAAAATCATGCAAAATCTTGCAAAACTACTATAAACCATGCAAAACCATGCAAACTCGTTTAAGAGCAAGTACAATGATCCAAAATCATATATAAAAAAGGCACAATAATCCAAAAACCATGGAAAATCATGCAAAACCCTTTAAAAACGTATTTGTTAAAATCAATAATTTAAACAAAAAGAATAAATTACATTTTAATTTTTTAAATTAATTACCAAAACCATGCAAAACTCATGAATAACAAGTACAATACTATAAAAATCGCCAAAATAAATCCAAACGCGAGAAATTTCTACCATGTATAAGAAAATGGTGGTAGTAATAGTTAATATAATTTTTAAAAATAAAACAGAAAAGGAAAAAAATGAAAAAAAGTAAACCCAATCCAATATTCAGTCCCAGCACAGGTCGGGCCCCAAAATCTTTTTAAACTTGACAGTCCCTCCTACCATGTTCGGTACCAAGCAACCCCAATCTCATCTAACCCGTTGGACGCCCAACCGAGGGTTTACCGGGTCCTCTATACATCCTTCAACATCTGCATCAGGTCCCAATTTGTTTCACCCGGTGTGGATCTGGCTAGGGCATGACCAGGTCCACTCTACCACCCTTGGTGCCAAGCAACCCCATCTCAATTCACCCATTAGACACCTATACCTCCCGGCACCAGGTCCCCATTTATTTCACTCGCTATATACCCAGCTAGGGCATGATTAAGTCCCCTCCACCTCTCCTAGCTGGGCGCTTTATCGACCTGATGGAGACTCGACTTGATTAATGCATACAGAGGTCAATCCTAACCACATATCAAAATGACCTGGTGTGGCCTTGGTAGAAGTGGTATGAAGCCCGACTAGGTCTCTTTACTACAGATTTTGATTTTTTTTTTAATATCTTTTTAAACTATTTTTTGACGATTAGGATCTTTTTAAATAAGTTCTTTTGTTCACTAAAAATTTGAATTTCTTTCTTTCTTTCTTTCTTCTTCTTTGTCGTCTTGTTATTGTGGATAATGGAATGAGATTGATGTTAGGTTGGTTAATGGTTAAAATTAATTGGTGTTTGAGGTAGGTAAAAGTTGGTGGTTGGGTAGGTAAGAGTAAACAAAAACTTCATTTAATTTAATTCTTTGACCTTTGTACAAACGTTGAAAGGATAGAAAAGTAATTAATCATATAAAGTTTTCCTTGCTTACATCACTTTCATCATCATGGGGTAAATTTTTTTTTAAAAAAAGTGTCATTTTTTCAAAACATAAAGTAGGAGGAGGCTATTTTTGTCAACATAAAGTAGGAGGATGCTATTTTTGTCAATTTGTCGAGAAGAAATTGGTTGTGATGGGAAAAAATAAGCATGGAAAAAATTAGCTTCATAGGGGTGAAAGATGGGGCCTGGGCAAGAAGTTAGTTATTATAGTCCTAGGTTATAATAGTTTATGTTTGGAGTGTAGATTATTTTAGTTATAATAGTATGTGTTTGAGGTGTAAACTATTTTAGTTTGAGAAAAGAATAGTAAATACTATAATAAAGAATAAAAAAAATGATGAGTGTAAAATAGTAAAAACTATAATAAATAGTAAATAGTAAATAATGTGGCAAATAAAGTTTTGAAATAGTATTGACTGTAACTAATTGAATGTTTTGAAATAGTATTTATTGTCGCAAAAAGGGATTATCATAGTCTTATGATAGTCTTTATCTTAAACGTCCCAACATTAATGTGAAAAAGGATAAAAAAAAAATTAATTATAATAAGCAACCCAAATATTGACTTAAACGCTAAATTCAAAGTTTATGGAATTAAGGACAAATTGGATGTAATTTATCTTTATTGACTTATGTTTTATTTCCTAATATTTTATCTGCTAACAAATTTCAAATCATAACTAAAAATTTGCAATAATTACAAATATATCATGTTACTTTACCAATCTCATATTTCTTATTTCAATAATAATAAATAAATAAATAAATTATGAAATGCCTTAAATTTCATGAGAAATACAAATTAAACTATTTGCAACTGACAAGTTAATTGCAACATTAAAAATCAATTACTTGCTAAAAATAAATAATAAATTATTGACTGTTACATTTAAAAAAATTAAAACTAATAAAATTTTACATGAAAAATAGAATCATTAAGCTTTTTTGTGATGGTTACAAAATTAAAATTAATAGGCAATTATTAGCCGTTCACATAAAATCACAAATTACTACTCAAATCTGATTCTAGAATAGTGGCAGAAGAAAATGTCAGATATGCATTTGCTCACAATTATTTTTTCTTCTTGAAGTATATAACTTTAGATAGATTTAGATTTGGAATTTAATTTTTAATTTTTATACAAACCTTTTTCAGACTAACCTACCATTCCATTCTCCACTATAGAACATTTATCCTTCCATTTTAGAATGTTATACAGAAGTTTAATAATATTGTTTGTTTGTTATCTGTTTTGCTGTAGTCCCTAATTTGTAGGGTTTTATGTTCTTTTCTCTATCTTTCTTCTTGGTGGTTTGCAGTTTGCGTCTATGGTTTTGTTCTGGTCTTATTCTGTTGGTTTTATTTTGGTTTTATTGTTCTATTTTTGCTTGTGCTTTGTTGCTTTAATGTTTTGATCCCGGGCTGTAGGATCCTCTTTGTTGTTCTATAATAATATCACCTATTCTAAAAAAAACTTTTTTAAAAATAAATTATCTAAGAGAAGAAAAAAAAATTCAAATCCAAATATATCCTTTGCACAAACAAAATGACAACATGTTGAAATTTAAACTTTATCCATTATGTTTATAATGTATAATTGTACATGAACTATAAAATAGTTTTCTTTTTCCAACATAAACTATAAAATAGTTATATAAATATGATTCAATCTCATAAATATTTTTATAATTATTAATAGAAAATGTTGCAAATGTATTCCCTTGAAATAAATTTTTTGAATTCATTTAAGTGGCTAGTAAATAAACTAAATTTTATAGAATGAGTGAGTCATTAATTATATTACAAAAAAAAAAATTGACAAATAATAATTAAACAACCAACTTTTTTTTTATTGATCAATTTTAGAAAAATAAAATGCATAAGCTAATTGAGTTGTGTTGAATTTAGATTATATGTTACCATGTTTAGGTATACATAGGAAGACAATTGGGCACACTTTTCTCTAAGGTTTTCTTCATAGATTACTACATGGATAGTAATTTTAATACATGGTTGCTTATTTATGTTTTCAAAATTATTTTTTAAGATTACATCAGGATCCAACCTGTAAAAATAGAAAACCACACCAAAAACTTCATCTAATAATTAAATTAGTTTATTGGTCTAAAAGTTACAATAAAAAATTATCACAAAACAAGTTGAAATATATAGAATACATGATATTATATTTGTCGAAGAAATTGGCATAAAAATGAAGAGAGGTAATCTTGGAAGAAAAGAGAGAATACTCTTTTACTCTCTAACACTCACTCACTTTTCTTTGTTAACTCTCTAACTTTGCTTTGTTGCTCTCTTTGCTTGCTTGTTTTACATATGAGGGCCCAACTCCTATTTACAGGCATGAGGTCCTTCGAGCCTAAGCAAAAAGGATCTCTCTAGAAATATCTAAATATTTCTTGGTTTATTCTTATCTATAGGAATTCTCCTCAACCTAAAGAAAGCCTGGGATTTTTCTAGACCTTTTTTCAGATATTTATTTACACACTTCCACATAATTCTAGAGAAATCTAATTTACATATTTATGTCATATGGTAGATACTTCAAGAATCCTCTAGAATAGTTAGTATTGTCTTCTACTTTAACATTCCCCCTCAACGCTAACTATTCTAGCTCTTTACATCATTTCGAGTTATTATTGGAAGTCTGCATGCTTGGATGCTTTTAGCCTTTTGACACTATGTCCCAACATTGATGTTTGCTTAATACATTTTCTTCTTCCTTGGTCTTTTTCCGCTGGATATTATGTGACACTTCTTCATATGTTGTTGCCTCTTCAAATTTTTCTAATCTCGCATTCACGTAATTTGAACTTGGTTTTCTTAGTCTAGTCGATCTCCGTAATTATGACTCTTAATTATGCATTCCACTATGCCAAGGACTTTGTGTCCTTAATTACTCTTCTTCGTCTTCGTCAATTTTTTCTTCTTCTTCTATTGGATCCTATTGCACTTGAGTTATCTCTTTTTGGATCCTTTATCGAAAGGTCTCTTGTCCTTAGGTGTTTTTCTGATTCAGGTGCCTGCCATGATGATGCTTCATCAAATGTAACATTTCTTGATGTCTAGTATTGTTTACTGATAGGATCAATGCATTCTATCCTTAGGTGCCTTTACTTATTCATGTAGACACCCTCCTGTCCATGACATAAATGGAGTCCATTCCTTGTCCTTCCATTGACAGTGTACCATTGACTTCCAAATCTTAGTATACCTTGATATCATTAGTTCCAAATACGACGAAGTTGCCTACTGATGTCAATTGAGATACTGACACCAAATTCTTCTACATTCTAGGCACAAAAATATGTTCTCCAGTTTCACTTGATTAGAATTAGAACGAGGCATTATCAGAATTTCATCGACATGGGCTATTGGCAACTAAACAACTCGACTTTCTTTGTATTCTGATGTGTTTTGCAGTTTCCTCTTATCATCCGTCATGTGATTAGAGCAGTATGAATCGACAATCCAATCATTTTTCATAATTTACCTCTTTTGCATGGACAGCCAACACTTCGTTCTCCACTGCATTAGATGTTGACTGGGGTTGGAATATGCTATTACAAAACATGTATATGCATCCCATTCTTCTTCACTAATGCTCACAGTCTGGAAGGTGAATGCATTTCTTTCTGCTAGCTTCTTCTTTCGACGACAATCTCTGGCATAATGACCTACCTTTCCACAGTTATAACATTCACCCTTTTTTCTATACTCGTGTTTTCGATCAGGTTTACTAGCTCCCTCTACTTGAGAGCGTTTTGGAGTTTCTTCATCTCCTTTTGATCCTACTTTCTTTTGAGATTTTGATTGACATTTTCTTTGGCCACTAAAGAGTGCTTCTTTATTTTTGCTCTTTATTGTGACCTTTGACATTTGCTAAGCCAATGCTTCTTGACTAGCAAGCATATTTTCTAGGTCAATCAAAGAAGGTTGGACTGCCCAACCTTGAATAGCAGCAATAAAGCTTCTATATTCAAGTTTAAGTCCATGAATAATAATTCTCCCCATCCTCGACTCTGAAATAGTAGAAGTAGGATCTAACTTAGAGATTTCATAACATAAATTTTTTTACCATGGTGAAGTATTGGTTGATAGTAATCTCCGTTTGAGCAACTAATAGGAGATCGTTTCCTAGAAACTACAATCTCGCATCATTTCTCTTCGAAAAATGTGATGTAAACGTGTCACATGCTCTCTTCGATGTCTCTCATGTATTTATATATTCCAATATTTCTTCATCGATTGTAGTTTTAATTACAAACACGACCTTACCTATTTTAACATTTGATAACTTGTAAAAATACAAGTTATTCTACATCTTTTGTTAGAACAATTAGGGAAATTCATAGGCAAATGCATTAGTTTGGTAAGAAAATTGTGCAATTAATCATATCCTGCAACCACATGCCTACAAAACCAATAATCCTTGAAAATTATAAAATTTTTCATTTTTGGACGTAGGATTCTGTTGAAAATAGAGAAAACCAGTAGAAGAAGCAAGTCGCAGCTGTGAATGCATAGAACTAAGTCTGACACCCAACTTAACATCGTAGAGTTCCACGCAATGAGATAAAATATGATTAAAGATACGACAAACGTGTGGACAGTGGAAGTCAAATAAAAAAGATCAAGTTGGTAGTTGATATGAAAAGTTCATGGCAGAGTTAAATGAATTTCTGACGCGAGGCAAGCGGCGCAGTAGGACATGAAATTTAATGCGAGGTGTCAGCATAATCATTAGAAAAAAGGCATGGAACCTTCCTTTTTGATTCCTATAAATAGCCCGTTGAAGAATTTCCTAAGTATCAGACGTCTAACTAAGAAATTGGCCAAGCCTATGCTCATTTTCCATCTCACATCTGCTATAGCCACAACCTCTGAAGCTTTTCCTTGAGGAATTTTGGATGAAATCTCAATTTTTCTTCTCTGAAAAGGAATAAGAAGAACACCACCACCATTACAACTGCCGTAAAACAGCCACCATTGGAGCCAAGGAAGTAAGAAACTGCAACTCGTGGCTTGACACTCTCCACCCTTATCTTTTATTTCATTCTTCTTATTATTAGTATTTGTATTATTTTGTAGAGATTGAAAAACTCTCATTATCAATATGAATGCCATTACATTCTTCCATCCATCCATGTTTCTTACATCTAGCATGGGCAACTAAATTCGTAATGTGTTGGGAAGGATAAGATTAATACGTTGCTAAGTAATACACAAGTAAGCATTCATCTTGTTAACATATGCTTCATAACTATTGATAGGTCTTGAAAAGAGCTATGTTCTTAGTGTTAATTCCCTCAATTCTATATTAATTGGTTACTTAAAACGTCCATTTTGTAGGAAAAATCCAATCCCGACACTTTTAGCATCGTTACAACCAATTTGGAGCTTAATGGAGGCAAAAGAATCTCTTAAGAAGAACAAAGGACAAATTACCATTCTACATCCCTCAATTGAACCGATTCAATATGCTTCAGCATCAATCGAAGCGTTGCAACGCTCTCACTATAACATGGTCCAATGCTAGCTCAATGCTGTAAGACAGAATGCACCAAAATGCTGCAAAAGAGGGTAGCGTCGTAACACTATACCCAGGGTTGCAACGTTCCGAAGATTGACGAAAAAATAAAAAGAGCGCGTACGCCTATGCTCAAATGAGCGTTAGAGTGAGCATCATCGTAGGGTTGCAGTCGAGCAACTGTATGAGCTAAGCTTGAAGAAGAAAAAGTTGCAGCAGAAGATGAAGGTCTGGGAGAGCAATTTCTCTTCCCTTTTCTGTATATTTGATTTCGTATATTAAATCTTTTCCCCACACTTAATACAAGGTAGTGATGTATAGATATATACACTTAGGTTTTAGAATAAGGACAAAAAATAACTAACGGATCTTCTGTATAGCTGGTAGAGAATAATTATATGGCAGAGGTTGTTAGGATAGCATACACATCAGCATTAGCGAGAGTATACACACTAGCGACACCAGCGAGAGCATACACACCAGTGACACTAGCGATAACATACACACCAGTGATACCAGCGAGAGCATACCAGCAACATCAGCGATAACATACACACCAGCGATACTAGCGAGAGCATATACACCAGCGAGAGCATACACACCAGCGAGAGCATTCAGATAAGCTTCTACATGGCTCTTTTTCATCTGCTGACGAGGCAATTTGTTCTTCCTTGACATCTCCCCTCAAGCGAGAGGGTAAGTCCTTTAGTTCGAGCTTGCTTCAAAGGTAGATAAATGTTTCAAGGGGTAAAGGCTTAGTTAGGCAATCTGCCAATTGTTCTACAAAGGGTACATATCTAACATAAAGTTGATCTTGAAGGACAAGGTCACGGATGAAGTGCACGTCTATATCAATATGCTTAGTTCGTGCGTGAAAGACAGGGTTGGCAGCTAAGGCACCTGCACCTATGTTGTCACACTAGAGAACAGGTATACCCTTTGGAGAGAAACCAATCTCGGTAACAGATTTTTTACCCAAATATCTCGATTGCAGCATGAGTAATAGCTCGATACTCGGACTCAGTACTGGAACGAGCCACTGTCATTTATTTCTTAGATGACCAAGAAATGAGAGCCGATCCAAGATAGAGGCAATAAGCAGCTGTAGATTTTCGATCATCAATACTTGAGGCCCAATCTGCATCAGAATAGGCTGTTAAATTGAGGTAAGTATCATAGTTGATGGTAGGCCAAAGTGGAGAGTCCCTGCAAGATATCTAAGCACACATTTGATAGCTGACCAGTGAATATCAGTAGGAGCTTTGAGGAATTGGCTAAGCTTATTAACAATGAAGGCAATGTCCGGTCTTGTATTAGTGAGGTATTGGAGAGCACCAACCATGCTGCGATATATAAATGGGTCATGAAGGGGTGTTCTAATGCTCAAAGACAGAGAAGTACCAGGTACTGCAGGGGTTGGACAAGGTTTCATATGGTTGAGGTTTAGTTTAGAGAGAAGCTTAGTTATGTATTGAGCTTGATGCAGATGTAGGCCGGAGGGTGTATAAGAGAATTGGACACCAAGAAATTTGCTGAGCTGTCCTAGATCTTTGAGAGAGAACTGTATATGCAGTCTGGCAACAAGATGATCAATATGAGTTGGATCACTGCACGTGAGCATCAAATCATCTACATAGACTAGCAGCAGAGTGATGGAGGATGAGGTACCAATATAATATAGAGAAGTGTCTAGGGAGCTTACTTTGAAGCCGAGCTGACAAAGAGATGCTTTAAGCTCATCATTCCACGCACGAGAAGCCTATTTGAGACCATAGAGAGCTCTATTGAGCTTGCAAACATAATGTGGTCGAGTTTTGATTTCAAAGCTCGGGGGTTGAGACATGTAGAAAGTCTCTTTCAACTTGCCGTTGAGAAAGGCATTATTGAAGTCAATTTGACGAAGTGGCCAGTGATGAGACACTACCAAAGTAAGTACAATTCTAACAGTAGACATCTTAACAACAGGACTGAATGTATCAAAATAGTCAAACCCAGAGTGTTGATGAAACCCTTTGGCAATACGACGTGCCTTATACCATTGAACAAGGCCTTGAGCATCACATTTAATACGATAGACCCATTTGTAACCAACAACAGTTTGATCAGATGAAGAAGGTACCAATGACCAGGTATTTGTATGTTGCAGTGCAGCAAGTTCTTCATTCATAGCTTCGTGCCACTGTGGAGCTGTAAGAGCCTAAGAGACTGAAGTTGGTTCACTCTGAGTAAGGTCTTCAATACGTTCAACAACCCAAGCCTTGGGTTTGAAAATACCAGCCTTCCCTCTGGTGATCATTGGATGAGTGCCAATGAGGGGTTGAGTGATAGATTGTAGGGATTGCTGTGGAGGGGAGGGTAGAGGTGTTGTTAAGAGTGACACTGTAGGGGATTGAGAAGTAGTTGAGGGAGACAGTAATAGGCTAGGATGTGGAGGAAGGTGAACTTGTGGCTGGTGTAGGAAAAGTATGAGGAGATTGAGGTTGGATAGAGGGATTTGTTTCAGGTGAGGGTTGTGGAGAGGATGGATGGACAGGAGGCGAAGAGAACCAGGTGGAGATTGATGGAGCTATATTTGTGGGAGTAAAGATTTGAAGGTTAGCAAAGCCTGTTTGGAATGGAAATTCATCTTCATTAAATATGACATGGCGAGAGATGATGACCTTCCCATCCTCAGTAAGACATCTGTAACCTTTGTGTATTGGGGAAGGGCCAAGATAGACATATTTGCTACTGTGAAAGGTAAACTTATGGTGCTGATATAGACGAAGGTGTGGATAGCATGCACACCCAAAAACTCTTAAAGATAACAGGTCCAATTTGCTTCCAAGTAACACTTCCATGGGACTGTGACCCTGAAGGATAGGAGAGGGAAGAGAGTTAATAAGATAAAAAACAGTTTGAAAGGCATACCACCATAGGTGCAGTGGCATCTTAGCCTGTGCTAAGAGAGAAAGACCAGTTTCAACAACATGGCGATGTTTACATTCAGCTCGACTATTTTGTGCTGAAGTGTAGAGGCAGGAGACCCTTATTTGAATTCCAAGCTGATCATATAAATGTGCCACTGCTTTGTACTCACCCCCACCATCCATTTGCAACATATGAATGGATTTGTTGAATTGATTAAGAACAAAGGCTTGAAAGTGTCTAAAGGCAATTGCAGTGTCACTTTTCTGTTTTAACGGATATAGCCAAGTAAATCGACTACAGTCATCAACAAACAACACATAATATCTATATCCATTTGCAAAAAGCATTGGGGCTGGCCCCAATAGATCGTTATGCACTAGTTCAAAAGGTGTGCTTGCATGGGAAAGAGAGTTAGAAAAGGGTAAGGCACGAGACTTTCTAAACTGACAAGCTTCACAAAATGACTTCTCATTATCAGTAATTTGTAAGTTACATCCACCAATTAATTTTGACAAAAATTTAGGGGATGGATGGTCAAGTCGCCTGTGGAGAAGCTTTGTGGTCACTATCCTACTGGTTTGAAAAGCAGACTGACGTGAGAACTCTTTGGGTGGAGCAGTCAAGCGAGCATCTGACAATCTTGAAGTAAGAGGTGCATTATTTATAGACTAGTTGGCATCCTCCAGCTGGTATAGCGCATCTTTAAGCTGGCCTTTCAGGATTGATACTTCCGACTCCTTGTCCTTGACCACACAAAAGTCAGCATGAAATTCAACCACTATATTGTTGTCTTTAGGAAGTTTGGATACACTTACAGGTTATTAGTTATGGTAGGCACATAAAGAATATTTAATAATGACAGAACACCAGAACTAGTAGGTATATTTGTATGTCCATAGCGAGATATAGGAAGGGATTTACCATTTCCAACCACTACTTTGTCATTACCTGTGTAGGCAGATAAGGATTGGGGGAAGTTTGGATTGCTGGTGATGTGTGAGGACGCCTCACTGTCTACATACTAGTTGGGGTCAGCAACTGACTCAGGTGAAGCTACAGCTGAATGAGTAAGAAGAACAGAGGTGTTTTGTTCTTGACCGATTTGGTGGGAGTTGAGTAGATTCAATATGGTTGTGAGTTTGTTTGGGGTTGTTGAACTCCTTGTTGTATCTGAAGTAGCAACCATCAACTGTATGCCCAAGTTTTCCACAAGTTTGGCAGGTTGGTCTAGTTGTGGATGCATTATTCCAACGACCACGACCTCTGTTGTGACCTCCTCCACCCCTAAAATTTGGTAGTTATGTATATCCAGAAGAGTTTCGAGGGGTATGTGTTGAAGGATTGGACTGATTATGCACAATGTTGGCTGAGGGTGGACTGGGTGAGAGTGAGACATTGGCTATTCCGGTAATTCCTGTCTTGACAATAAGTTGAGACTCAAGCCTTTTCTCATATGACAACAGGTCAGATTGCAGATCAGACCAACGTGTTGTTCCTTTGCTTTGGATTGCTACTACAACTGGGTTATACTCTTCATCAAGACCAGCTAGCACTTGTGAAGTCAGATCAGAGGAGGAGACGGTGGAACTTGCAAAGGCAATACCATCAGCAAAACGTTTCATCATAGCAAGGTACTCACTCATTTTCAATATGCCTTTGCGAGTTTGTTGAAACATTCTTTTGAGGTAATCTGTTTCAGCTCTGGATTAGACTCCAACCAACTCTTAGATTGCTTCCCAGAGTTCTTTGGAAGTTTGAAAACCCATCACTTGTGTTGCTATCTCCTGGTTCATTGAGTTATAAAGCCAGCCCAAAAGAAGCTGATCCACTGCTATCTAGGCATCATAAGCTGGATTTGATTGCATTTCGGCATCAGGGACCGAGATAGTGGTTGGATCTGAACTGGAGCTTTCATTGGATCAACCACTGGTTGGAACTTGAATAAAACGATCTGGGCAAGGAGTTTCCCTAGTTAGATAACCTTCCAATCTGTAACTTCTTAGAATTGGCCACGCAAGATTCTGCCAAAGTAAGAAGTTCGACCTATCCATTTTGATGGATGTCACTTGGTTGAGAAGTTGATTTAGGGGAAGACCTGTGATGATTCCACTGCTGGCAGCTTCAGAAAAAATAGGTGAGAAAAAGTTTGTAGAAGGTTGATTTGCCATAGCTTACCTAATGCTCTGATACCAAGTCGAGCAGCTGTATGAGCTAAGCTTGAAGAAGAAAAAGTTGCAATAGAAGATAAAGATCTGGGAGAGCAATTTTTCTTCTAATTTCTGTATATTTGATTTCGTATATTAAATCTTTTCTCCACACTTAATACAGGGTAGTGATGTATAGATATATACATTTAGGTTTTAGAATAAGGACAAAAAATAACTAACGGATCTTCTGTACAACTAGTAGAGAATAATTATATGGCAGAGGTTGTTAGGATAGCATACACATCAGCATCAACAGGAGTATACACACCAGCGACACCAGCGAGAGCATACACATCAGCGATACCAGCGAGAGCATACACACCAGCGACACCAGCGATAGCATACACACCAGCGATACCAGCGAGAACATATACACCAGCGAGAGCATTCATATCAACTTCTACATGGCTCTTTGTCATCTGCTGATGAGGCAATTTGTTCTTCCATGACAGTCGCAACACTACAACCTTCAACAGATAAAAGTTTCAGATTTTCCAAATTTTCAAAGGAGAGATATCATTTTTTTGATGAACTAGAGAGCTTTTCTTTGTAACTTCTTGAGAGATTCTATCAAATGTTGTTCATTCTTTGTACCAATTATGCAAGACTCAATGGATTTCTTGAAGAATTTTCCTCTCAATGAGTAGGTAATTTCTTTCTTGGGGATTATGTAAATTAGCAATTTCTTGAGGCTTTTCTTCAATTTCTTTTATGCAATTTGTTCTTGCTAAGATTTTTAATGAATTAAAAATGAACTGACAAATTAAATTTAATTGATTTTTGTATGTAAAATTACATGGAATTATAGCAAAATTGTAATTAGGTTGCAAGAATTAGTAATCTTGATAGAAAGTTTGGACTTCTTTTCCTATTTTCTTGAAAGAATCCACTAATTTAGAATATTCATATAATCATGCTTGATTTTTCGATCTTTTGAGTTTTAAAAATGTCATAGTTAAGAAAACACAAGAGTTTAATGCAATTTTGGGATTAATTGTGGAATGCCTTTAGGAAGCAATTAAGAACTAAATTAGGACTAATTGTTTAATTGGCTAATTAGGGCATTAGGGGTAGGGGTAAGTATGGATGACCAAAACACGGAGCTGAAACGAAGGTTGGAGGTCGATTTTTTCTAAAAATTGATTAGGGTTGGTTTTAAAAAATTCCAGGAAAAAGTCAACCCGACCTGACCGACATTTCACTCCAAACCACTCGATTCCGACCAAACCATCCATTTATTATTTTGTTATTAGTATACTTTTAATTTTATTATAAATAATAAAATAAAATATCCTAAAAATAAAAAATCATTTTTTTAAAATATCTTAATGATATTTTTCACTCTTCTTTTCAAATCCTAATTTAATATTGAAATTTTCTATTAGTATTAATTATAAATTATATTGGAATTTTGTAATTTGCATGGCTATTTTAGTTTAGATATTATTTTAATGGATATTTGACTGGAAGAAGAAAAAAAAATAGTTTAAACCGAAACTGACCGACCCGACCCCAAATTGACCTATTGGTGTAAGCAAAATTTTTTTGATGAGCGGTTTTGATTTTAATAAACCGAAGAGAGTAGTTTCGATGGCGGTTTTCATAGAAAACTGACCCTACACAATCGATACTCACCCTTAATTAGGGGTGGTCCTTTATTATATGATAAAATGGTTATCATATATAAATATATTAATGTTTTTTTAAGATTATTTTTTCTTTTAATTATTTTTAATTTTTGAAAAATTATTTTGGGAGGGAGTTGTAACTCCTTCCCTTTTTTCTTTCTACAACGTATGTGAAGATGGGTGTGGGGGCAGAAGGTGTTGTAACAATCATCTTCATCCTCTTCTTGATTTTTATAGATATACACATAGATTTTTTACTCTGAGAAAAGTTTTCAAGTCCTCTGTTCTTCCCCTCTTCCTCTCTCAAACTCTACCCTCTCTTCCAAAATACCAAGATCCCACAACTCCTTCAATTCTCATCCTAGAGAATACAAGGGAAGTTTTTATAGTGGTGACCAAATTAGGGTTTCGAGTTCATGCCATTTTAGAAAAAGAATTACGAGAAGATTAGATCTTCAAGGGTTAGTAATTCTTCTCTTTATCCCTTATTTCTTTTTTTCATAATGAGCATGTTGTAATTTTAATTTAATGCATAATGTTTCTATTTTGTTTCTGTAAAATTCATGTTCTGTAAAAATTGGGATTTGGGACCGATCTCCGTTTATGCTCCAAACCTTAATCGGTTCCTTCATGTACCTATATCAATTCATCTTCCTACAAGGACAAGGTATATTTACTCCTCTATGTTGATGACATGTTGCTAACAAGGAACTCTAAAGAAGAATTAACTCATGTCAAAGATCTCCTAAGTAGAGAAATTGAACATGAAGGATATGGGTCAATCAAGAAAGATCCTAGGAATTAAAATCACCAAAGACAAAAAACCCTCTATCCTAAGCATCAATCAATCAAGCTACTGTGAGAAAATTATTAGAAGGTTCAACCTGTCCAATGCCAAACCCATGATTATCCCTATAGCATATCATCTTAAGTTGTCTTAAGCTAATTCACCTATAAAAACTGACTTGGAACACCTAAATCAGATGTAAACAGTACCTTACAACCAGACCGTGGGTAGTTTGATGTACTTGATGGTTTCAACAAGACTAGACCTCTCTCATTGTGCTAGTTTAGTAAGTAGATACATGTCTAATACTGACAAAAGACATTGGGAGGCTACTGAATAGATACTTAGGTATCTAATTTGGTCTAAGAATACTAAGCTAACCTATCAGAGCACTTAAGAGACAAAACTTGAATTGTATGGCTATGTTGACTCTGACTTTAGAGGGGACTTAGATAAAAGAAGGTCCTTATATTAGGCTATATTTTCTTATATTGCCCTAATTTGGTAAGCTAGAAAGCTAATTTACAGTCACTCAAAGCTTTATCTACTACAGAAATAGAGTACATGGCACTAGCAGAAGCAATTAAAGAAGGATTGTGATTAAAGAGCTTGATGGCAAACTTTGATATATCACAAACAATAATTAAAATCTTTTGTGACAACCAAAACACTATCCATCTTTCCAAAAACCCACAATACCATTCAAGAACAAAATATGTAGACATAAAATGCCATTTCATTCGAGAAAGAATAGAAAAGGGAGAGATTAAGTTGCTGAAAGTTCATACCTCTGAGAATGCAGTTGACATCCTCACAAAGCATGGATCAAAGCTCAAGCTACTCAAGTGCTTCGAGCTGATCGGCTTTGATTTACTTGAAAAAGGATGAAATAAAGTCAAATTTGGAAGGAGAAGACTATATGTGTCGGGATCAAGGTGGAGATTTGAAAAAACTTGATCTCCAACGACTACTTTTACAAAACAGTTTCACAACAGCCTTTGTAAAAGATCTAAAACACGTACACATATAAATAGATCTAAGCTTAAACAAAACTGTGAGCCAATATAATCTGTTTTATGAGTGAAAATCTGTAGAGAGAAATCTCATATTCTAGTTGTGTAGTCTTCAAGAAGTGAAAAAACTCCTTCCTGTGATGTAGGCCTTCATTTGCCGAACCACGTACCTCTATATGTTCGTCTTTTTCTTCTCCTTCTTCGTGTGTGCATGTTGAAGTACTTCTAAATTTCTTGCTAAATCACCATAACTAAAATCTGAAAGTTAGTGAGAGTTAAATTTCTTTCTAACTTCATTAGATCAATTTGGATCAGTTTTCTTCTCGTTTTTGGGCTTGCAATTAGAGTTAAAAGCCCAACGTAATAGGACAATTTCCTCTCAATATCCATGTGTGAGTTAATAAAAATTAAAGTAAATTAGAGTTAATTTAACAAAAAAAAAAAGGACTGAGTGCAATCATTAAGAAACTTTAGGGGATTATTTATCAAATTGAAAGTTCTTCATGAGTGTGATTGTAACCAATCTCATAGTTGATGATGGTTTTTTTAGTTTTCCCAATTTATTTTTGTTATATGTAACATTTTTACTATAAATATTAAAAATATATTAACATATTTATTTTGTTGCATGAAAATTAATATTATTAATTAATCAATTTCAACAAAATTTAACTTTAAATTTAGAGATTAAAATAATAGTAGTTATTATATGCAACATTTTTACTATAAATTGTTCCATTTTTAAATAAAAATATCAACTTATAACTTGCAAAACTTGAGCGTATAACTCAATTAGTTAAGATTGCATGTATCGTTGAGTAAGAAGGCAGAGATTCAAATGGCCATAATGTACTGTTTTTAAGTTGATAGATAGCAATATTACAAGAAAGAAATTTTAAAGGCCTTAGCACAGAGCATTTGTTTTTCCAATTTACCATTATTTTTTCACAATGAAAAGAGTCTCTTTCACACATACATAAAATTAGCTTCAGATAAGAGTAATGAGTGATAAATTTTTATGGGTCTGTTATGTACCAAAAGGCTCAAAAGCTTATAAAATTCTTTTCTTTCAAGCTTTCAACAGTTTCCTTCAGACTTTCCTCTAGAGGAATGAATTCAATGCCTAAGCTCTTTGCTTTCTCAGTTGAGACTTGATATGCCAATACAAATAGCTTCTCATCAGCAGGCCTGCACTTTTAATTATTGTAAATTAGTTAGTATTTTTCATATTTTCAAATGTATTCGAACTTCTAACACTTTGGTCAAATGATATTTGTCGTTAAATACGATGTTCAAGTTGATTACTAATTAAGTTGAATTGAGGGCAAATTTAAGTATTTTAATTTAGTTTTGTATTTTTAAATGTGTATATTTAGCACAAAATCCTTAAGCTAAATTAATCCCTACAAAAAAAAAAAAAAAGTTTCTATTAACGTTGCTTGAATCTAAAAATTTTGTAAACATTTATATTATTGGATCTTTTCTTGAATGACCATTACAAAACTATATTTTTATATAATCAAGAAAGTTTATGATATTGAATGTTGGTAGAAAATACTATGAATTCTCTATTTTCTAACTTTTTTAAAAGCTAAAACTGTTACTGATTTGATTTTCAGAGTGTCGGCTAAAAACCACACCAATGTGAGATTTTCTGTATTGTATTGGGTAATTGTTCAATTCCTTTCAAATATTATACATTCACAGTTGATACCAAATTTCTTTATCAACAAACCCGACATTAATTATTGAGCTTTTTGATGATGCAAGGTTTGATTTAGAATAATCTATTTGTTGTTGGTAAAAGGATGGATGAGGAAGACTCACTTATGGGGAAGTTGAAGTGAAGGGTAGAGTTGATGTATAATGTTCACCATTTCTGAATAGTGAACAGCTCTCTCAACCAAACAATATCTTCCTTTGGCTGATGCAATCTCATATGCTTCAATGTGTGCATTTGCAACATCTTTCACATTAACCCAACCAAATGCTGCATTTGGAAATGTTTCAGCTCCTGCATCATATTATAACCGTCATCATTTCGTCCTCTTTTATCATTACCTATTTTAAAATTTTTACTTTTTGAAATTAAAAAAAAAAATGAAGTCCCATTTGATAATAATTTCGTTGGTAGTTTTTTACATTTGAAATTTATGTTTGTTTTATCTTAATTTTCTCGATTTTTTTTTTCTTGAAAAGATCCGTAGAAGGTGATCAACAAAATAAAATAAACACTTATCTTCATTTGATAACTATTTGATTTTTTATTTAACTTTTATAATTATATCTGTTTTCTTACAAACTTCTTTATCATGATTTCCACTTTTTTCAATAAAACATTTAAAATTATTGACCTTATTTATTTAAAAAAGCCGAGTTTTCAAAAACATTTTTTTCCTATAAAATTGATTGATTTATTTATTTATAAAACAATACCTTTTAATTTAAAATAGAGTAACAAACACGAAGAAATCGTGTATATAAAGAAAGTGTTAATAAATTTAATGATTATTAAACAAGAATGGATTCAACCAAACAAAAACTAAATAATTATCACCTAAGTTATCTCAAATAAATAAATTACCAGAAATTAAGTTGAGAATGGCATCAGCACTAGTATTTAGGGTTGGCTGCAATAATGGACCAATAACCATGGCTGGGTTCATGGTAACCATATCTATTCCCTTCTCTCTTACAAAATTCCATGCTGCCTCCTCAGCTAAAGTCTTGGAGAGTGGATACCAAAGCTAATATCACACAATAGTAATAATAATTAGGTTTAGATAATATTTTTAATTTTAGTTCATTCTGATTTTCATACTTTTAGTTTATTCATTTTGGTCTATATATTTTTAAAATATTCATTCATTTTTGTTCTTGTACTATTAAAAAGCAATCATGGTGATCTATTTATTTCCATTTTTTAAGAAATCAAAACTGTTAGCTTTTTAAAATTTGCCCAAAATGAACAAAATTTGAAAGTATATAGAGACCAAAATGAACAAAAACCGAAATCATAAGAACTAAAATGAATATTTTGAAAGTATAAGGATCAAAATGAACCAAAACCAAAGATATAGAGACTAAAATGGTTAACTTTTTTTTAGTACAATATGGGAGATTGAACTTTTAACCTCTAGAGAGGAAGTACAGTTGAACTAAACTCACTTTAGTGATGAAAAAATAATTAATAATAATACGAAATTAATGAATCAATTCAAGGATTGAAATGAAAGGACTTAGAAATAAATAATTTTATTGTATATATACCTGTTGATCGGTGCACATCTGAGGATCAGAAAACCAAGTATCATCAACAATTGTTTGGGGAGTTTGAGGCCTTGTAGAATAAGAAACAGCAGCCATGGAAGATGTTAACACAACCCTCTTCACAGATGAAGCTTTTGCTACTGAATTTAGAACATTCAATGTTCCTTTCAATGCTGGTTCAATAAGTTCACCCTGGAAACCAAACACAAAATATAAATATATACATATAAATCGCACCTCCTATACAGTGGCGGATCCATAAATTTTACAACGAGGGACTTTATATAATTTAACAGAAATAAATATAATAATCAGGGCTTAAACCTAAGTCTCGAGAGGGTTGGAAGACAGATTTACCACTAGGTTAGCTAATGGTTTTGATACCATGCCAATTATATTTATATATATGTATTACGTAAAGAGCATAAAGTTGAGGGGGGCTCGAACCCCTCCGGATCCATACTAAATCTGCTCTCGATCCTATATTTCAATTAAAAGCTTTAACACACACACATATACACAAACCGTATGTTCATATGAAGTCTTATCAAATCATAAGTACTAAAAAAACTAAGTTTGAAGCTCTTATTTGTTAAGCATTTTGTTTTTTGTTTTTAAAAATTAAGCGTATTCTCTTATTTTTATACCATGGTTTGCATCTTTTTTAATTACATGAGTGGAATTCTTAGCTAAAATCTAAAAACAAAAACAAGTTTTTAAAAACTATTTTACTTTTTAAAATTTGGCTTAGTTATTAAAAACACATGTAGGAATTAGATAGCAAAACAAGAAACCTAAAGGTGGAAGGTGTCTTTATAGGCTTAATTTTGAAAAACAACAAATAAAAAACCAAATGGTTATCAAACGGGAACTAATTCATTTATTAAAAAAAACTAACTTTTAAAACTATAAAATACTAAATTTTAACTTTTTCCAAAATAGAAGGAACTAAATTTGTAATTTGACTTATATATATAGTTTCAAATTTGTGTTGATTTGATCTCTAATTTTTAAGGGATGTTTGGGACAAAGGAGTGGAGGCTGGAATTATGAAATCATGGAGTTCAATTATAAAATTGATGTTATTTAGTAGTAGGATCCACAAATTCGTTTAACGAAAATATACATGTTTAACTAATATATATATATTCAAACTTGTAATTTTCTATCTAATAATTTGCTGAAGTTTGAAAATAACATGAAACTGACATGTTAGACACAATTTAAATTAAAGTTAATAATTTAATTAACAAACTTTTAGGAATTTTGTATATATGCTAAATCCATCCATAATTTACCTGAGGATCTGAGGCAGTATGAAAGAAAGGAGAAGCAGTATGAAAAACTCCTTGGCAACCCTCAATAGCAGAATCAAATGAACCTTCCTCAAGCAGATTTGCTTTAAACAAATGAAGTCTCTCAGCAGCTCCATCCAATGCAACCAAATGGGCAGTTTTTATTGGATCATCTAATAGGGAGACAAAATGGGAACCCGAACCGACCGTTGAAAATTAAACTTATAAACATTGTAGATCTTTAAATGGAAAGAAAAAGAAAAAACGGAAACATTATCAAACACCAAGAGACGAACCGGGATCCCGAACACTGGCTCTAACAGTGTAACCTCGTTGGAGAAGGAACTTAACAATCCATGAAGCTATGTAACCAGAGCCACCTGTAACACACACCGTCTTCTTTGCTGCTAACTCCCCCATTGTTCTCTCCTTCTTCACTTTACTTATCTCTTCTAATTACTTCAGCTAACTCTTATTTTTATACTCAACAATAATCTTTATTTTTATTTTAAAAATTTTGTACTATTAGATTAATTTAATGTTTGATTATAAAATAAAGTTATTTTCAATTCAGTTTTTTAAATCTTTGCTTCAAATTTAGAGACAACGGTCAAGATACATTGTTCAAATAATTTATGATTACGTATTAATACTATACTACGAGGTAGTTTATTTATTTCTTCTTTTACTATTGAGACTACGATTTAAAATATTCTTTTTTTTTTTTTAATAAATTCTCTCAATTTATTATACCACTTAACTTTCATTTTTAGTCTAGTTGTTTATGAATTTATGAAATTTTAATCTGAATCATGGACTTATTAGACCGTGAATTGAAATTTCTATGATTTTTTTTTTTTTTTTTTGAGTTCAACATGTAGGGTTGAGTGATTCAAATTTCTAATATCTTAGTTGAAGATATATATGTCTTAATAACTATACGATCTATAAATCTAAAGTCTAATTTGATAGCAATTTCATTTTTAGTTTTATGTTTTTTTTAAATTCAAATTTTGTTTTATCCCATTTTTTTAATTGAATTTTACCATTAGTAATGAAACAAAATTACTAGATAATTTTTTAAAAATAAAATTAAAAAAAAATTGAAAATAACATTTTCTTAATTTTTAAAATTTGGCTTCATTTTTAAAATATTAATAGAAAATGGATACAAAATATGGAAAATTATGAATAGTAAAAGTAGTGTATATAAGCTTAATTAATTTTTAATTTTCAAAAGTTAAAAAGACTAGAAACTAAATTATTATCCAATGAATCTAAATACTTATGTTCCATTTAGTAATCATTTGGTTTTTGATTTTTTGTTTTTGTTTTTTTATTTTTTTATTTTTGATACTAATTCCATCTCTAAATTTCTTCCGTTATTATCTACTTTTTACCAAAAGTTTAAAAAACTAAGAAAAATTTTGAAAATTAAAAAAGGTAACTTTGAAAATTTTGATTTTTTTAATTTAGTTAATAATTCAACCATTGTACTCAATAAAAATGTAAATTGGGAGGAATAGACTTAAGTTTCAAAAATTAAAAACAAAAAACGAAATTAGAGTTAAATTTAAGATTGTTTTTGTATTTTTGTTTTGTTTTTTGTTTTTAAAGGTTGATGGTACATTTATTGAAGTTATGAATATAATAAACACAACCAAGGAAAAAGATACCCGGCGGCTTTCTTAAGTGAATTTAACACATATTATTTGTTTTCAACAACCTATTTTAAAAATAAATTTTTTCTTAAAACAATCATAAGATTGTGCCACGTGTAACGATGGTAACGGAAAAGATTTTAAAAAAAGATGTTGAATACCAATTTTCATCTTTAAGGGGACATTTGATGTAAGATGTTGTATATGCTCTAGAATTAATAACGTAAGAGAATTATATGTCTAAAAATAAGATGCCGGATAATCAAGAATTAATGTGTTTGATTGTACTTGAAAATTTTATCAATTAAAATTAATTAAGTATATATTTAAACACAATATGATTATTATTATTATTAATTAAGTAAGTAAGTATATATTTAAACAAACTATTATTGTTATTATTGTTATTGTTATTGTTATTATTACCACTGCTGCTACTACAATAGTTGAATTGCAAAAATATCTATGTAAGTTTAATATATTGATTATCAATTAAATTTTATATATTGCACATTTATATTATCAATTTTTTTTAATAAAAATAATATTGACAATTGATTTAAATATCTATTTTCTTTCCTTCTTAATTGATAATCCATAATTTAATATAAACTTAATCTAATTATAAGCTTTCTTAATTGATAATTTAATTAACTAATTGATTAATGTCAATTATAAGTTTTCTACATATACAAAAGATGTTGATATAAACTAATTGATTTTAAATCATCAAATAATATTTTTAATTAAAAAATAACTATAATTATATATTAAAAAGAAGCACAAATATACAAATCATTTAATTAAAAAAATTTACTTACTTTTAGTTAATTAATTAATAATTTTTAGAAGGCCAATCAATAATTTTAATAAATAATTTGTGATGTTAATACATACGGCCAATAAAAAGAGATTTAAGTAAATATAATTATGTTTATTCATATTAATTCATAATAATAAAATAAATTATTATATTAATATTGTTATTAATAAAATTAATTACTGATGTCAATTATAAATTTCATTTAGACATACTTATAATAATTAAATAAATTACACAATATCAACTATCAAGAATGAAAAACAAATAAATGAAAAGATAAACAGTAAGAGAAAAAACTCATTAGAACTAGAGAAAATCCACATTTTCTTGAAATATGATATTCTCATTCCATGGTTAAAAAATTTGTAACAAACATGCTATAAAATATCATTTTCTATTCTCACATCTTATTTTCAGAACCAATCAGAATGATTAGCTATAATTAGTTTCCTATAAAATAGCTCTTAACAACTGTCCAATAATGTCTTTGTTTGAATTAGGTAGCATCATCAATTACATTTGAGAATCAAATCTTCCAAATCACCATAATCTTTGCTTTTTCCCATCTCATATAATAAACCATTTACAAAAAAGAATATTAAAAAGAAATATTATTTTTCATTCTTATAATTTAAAGTTGGTTTAATTTAGCTTTTATACTTTCCATAAATCTTATATTTAGTCTATATATTTTTTTGTATGGACTCAGATCTGGTTCACATTGGGTTATATCCCACGTGTGTTTGGTTCCTTGTTTTTGGGTCCACTTTCTTTTGGTATGGTCTCGATCTTGTTTGAACTGACCTGCGTGAGAGATCCTGCATCAGTGTGGTACCAGAGTCTACTACACCTTGATACTTAAATTCGTATTAGGAGTAGCTAATTCAGCTAAGCACAAAAAAAAAAAAAAAAAAAAATCGGATTTCTCTCTTTGAGATTACTTACTCTACCCTTTGAGGTGGTTGAATGAAGCTATTTATGAGCCAAACCTTTGATGCATGCTCACAATTACGTGTGACGATAGATGTGTCTGAGTTGTTTTCGACACTTAAGTTTACAGGGTGTCGGTTCGATCTCAGCTCATTTATTTCTCGATTCGTAAATATTTATTGGCTCGATTGGTTGGCTTAAATCTCGAACATTTTTCTTTTGAGATACATGCTCTCCTATACTCTTTTTAGTAACCTTTGGGCTTGGGCCCTTTCGTAAACTTTGGACATTGCCTTGGACAATGTTCAGCATACTTGTTTATTGTTATTCTTTTTTCAAAAATTTATATTTTGTATTAGCATTTTTATTATAAATTTTAAAAATATATTCACATATTATATTTTACTACATGAAAATTATTGTTATTTAATCAATTTTATTAAAAATTAATTGGAAGATTCTAAATTTAAGATTTATAATGGACTAAAATTAGAGTGAATATGAGATTAATAAGCAGGCAACAAAATTTAGTATCTGAGCAATTTTGTAATGCAAAAATATTTATTATTCTTGGATTTATTTTGATTTCAAAACATAATTATTCTCCGGTCTCTGTCTGGAAGAGCTGTAATGTAATTTTTTTAAAATATAGTA